>NC_051398.1:48587313-48594813 GCF_015228065.2 Penaeus monodon
CAGCCCCAGTGTCCAGGCGGCATGGCTTCCCTTCTACTGAGCCCTCCACCTGCATCGTGCTGGTTCGACGGCAGCTTACCCAAGTCAGGGCCCGGGAACCGAGGACGGCTGGGTTTCGGCCCCCTTCTCCAGCATGTCCGAGCTTTCCGCCTGTACCACTTCCTTAGCCTTAGGACATGCACTCGGATGGTGACCATACCTGCCACAGTCCTTGCAGCACTGCTGGAAGGCATCAGAATCCATCCGGTTGAGAGGACGTGTTCTCCGCTCCCTCCGACACCGACTACGTCTGTGCCCTTCCTTACCGCAGCCCCAACACAAGCCTTGAAAAGTGCTCGGGCTCACCTTCCTCAGTGCTATCTTCTCCACTTTAGCCTTCCGGCCCCGGAGGTCACGGCGGGGCTGAGCAGCTGGCCCTAGGCCACTGGTTGCCTTCAGGAAGGCCTCGAACTCCAAGGCCCTCGCCAGCGCCACCTGCAGGTCCTCAGGGTGTGCCTGCTTGACGTAGATTTGCAGCTGCTGGTCCTGCAAAGCGTCAACAAAGAAATCGCGGGCCAGGACCACGATCATCTCTTCTGCAGCTGCAGGGTACGACCTCCTTACCAGCGCCTCCACATCCTGCGCCAGCTGGGACAGTGTCTCGCCACGCTCACGAGTCCACTTCTTCAAGCGGGCCCGATATACCTCGGCCTGGTGGTGGTGCCCGAAACGGCGTTTCAAAGCCTCCGCCACGCTGGTGTTAGAGGCATGTTGGGATGGCGGCAGATGCCCCAACACTTCCACCGCGGGGCCCTTTAGCGCTGTTACCAGCTGCAGGGCCTTCTCTTCCTGGCTCCAGCCCTGGGCAGATGCCAGCATTTCAAATTGGGCAACATATGCCTCCCAGGCCACCTTCCCGTCGTACTCAGCTGGCTTACGCTTCACAGAATGTCTGGAGGCCGAGGGGCTGCAGGGTGGAGAACGCGTGCCGTGAACTAACACGCCCGGGGGGGAGGAAGGGGGTGAGGGAGGCAACGAGGCGGGTTGACCGGGTCCGAGTTTGCCGCCACCTATACCCAAGGGAGCGGTTCCGATGGGTCCCCAGCCAGTGGGTCTTTGTCTCTGTACGAAACATGTGTTAACATGAAAAGGATTACCTGGGCATGTGTTAACATGAAGGGACCTGGGCAAACAGGACGCAACTGGCTGTGAGCGGAGGAGCGGAGGAACAAGCCAAGAGGGAGACGCAGTTGGGTGCTGCTCCTGTGAAGACCTCGTGTGTGCCCTTGTGACCTGATATACTTTTGTGTTGCCCTGTTATAAGCTGTATCGTGCAGTGTGTCATGCTGGTTTCCCCCTGTATTGTGCCTATAGAAAAGTGTACGGGTAAATAACTTGTGTAAATAAAGGAAAGACTGTCATTTTGTGTTTATTTCGTGCCCTGCCTCGCCACTTGGCGTTTCCCCTCCTGGTGTTCTGGGACACTGTGGTGCTCGGTGCCTCTTGGAGCTGTTCAGTGTTCACGACCCTGTGAATAGCACGCCGTCTGCCTAGCCTGCCTTGTGTTGGTGGCAGAGAGACGAGGCGGCCGGCGTAACAATATTGTACATAAACGTTACCAATCTGCAACTTTTTTTTTCTGCAAACTCTCTGATGGACAGAGCCAGGAACGATATGGACCTAAGGCTAAACAAGCTGAAATAATAAGCATGTGTTTACGAAAAGGCGTGAAATGTAAATGTTTTATTCTAATAGGCAACTTAAGGGCTACAAGAGAAAAGTGTCCAGGGACTACAAATTTCCGAAGGCAGCCCTGTACTCAAATAAACACCTATATGATAGATTTATTTACAGTATTATTTTGAGACGATTTTGATAAAAACAATTATTTTTAAAAATTTTAATAAAAGAAAACACCGGTAATATTGAATGATGGCGAAATTATTTATTCCACTTTACTGCACACTTACAGGTATTTTTCTCAAGTTGGGAATATATAGTAAAAGGCAATGAATATTTGACGTAATAAAAAAGTGTGTATATTCTGCTGTGTTGAGGAATCTGTATGAATATCCTTTCTTTTAAGAAATGATAACGGTAAAATAATAATAATGAAAAAACAAACTTTAGTTAATTAGGAATGATATCTCTACAAATATCGCATTTTTAGGAAAATGAAAGGGAAAGACATGCTTGTGTTTAGCATTTCATTATTAAGGATCAGATTTAAAATGACTAAAGGATAAAAGTAAGAAATACACACACACACACACACACACACACACACACACACACACACACACACACACACACACACACACACACACACACACACACACACACACACACACACACATATGGCTGTCCCGCGATGGGGGGCAGAGTTCAATTCCCCGTCGCGCCAGTCGTAAAAATGCCTGCGCTCTGATAGCTGGCTCGATCCTGATCTCACGGAGAGAAACGACTATCGCTTGAAAGTAAAACGCAGTTGTCCGTAGGAAGTCGGCGCCGTGGCAGGATTTAAAGTGCACCGACCCGCGTTGATAACAGGGCATCCATCAGGCAGAGTAACTGAAAAATCCCTCCAAATGAGTTGGAGAGCATTCTTGTGTGAATAAGGGATAAAAAAAAAAAAAAAAAAAAAAAAAATATATATATATAATATATCATAATTTATATATTATCTTTTATAATATATAGAATATCATATATATATATATATCTATATATATTAATTCGCGTGTGGTGTGTGTGTGGTGTGTGTGTTAATGCATTAACACATTGTGAAGAACTAAGGAGAATAAAAACAGGCCTCTATAAACTCATACAAAGGCCTCTATCTGATTCCAACCTTTTAATCCCTTAGAATGCCTATCGTTTTAGTGTTTAACGCCACTCTGTGTCTACATATAAACATAAATACATACATACATATATATATATATATATATATATATATATATATATATATATATATATATATATGCACACGAACACAACACACACACAACCACACACACACACACACACACACCAAACACACACAACACACCACACACACACCAACCACTTGTGTGTTGTGTGTGTGTGTGTGTTGTGTGTGTGTGTGTTTGCATCTATATATATATATATATATATATAATATATATATATATATATATATATTATATATACATAGTAGATTTATGTTATATGTATTTATATATGTATTTATGTATGTGCACACACACACACCCCACACACACACACACACACACACACACACCACACAAAAACACACACACAACACACACACACACCACATACACACCACACACACACACACACACACACAATATATAATATATATATATATATATATATATATATATATATATATATATATATATATATATATATATGTATATATACTTTTCTCTCATATAATTTGAGTAATCCGATATGTTATGGGTATATTCCATATATATTCTATCGATATATTCTTTACGGATAAATACATTTTCTATACCCGTTTCAACTTACTTCGGGATGAGTGAACAACTAACAATCCCTGATAGCGAGATTGTATATTTTATGTTATTTCGCAATTACGGTTATTTCTCGCAAGTTTGGAAAATAGGTAGTTGTGTGAATATTATTTTTGGGGGAAAAAAAGATAATAGTAAACACTGAAGGATTTATCTTTAGGAAATTAGGAAGGATGTGACTACTCATATTTTAGCATTTTCAGGAAAGTTAAAGCAAAATTATCAAACCGTTAATTGAGCCGTTTCTTACATTTTCATTGCTATGTTTTTTATTAAGAAATACAAATGTAAGATTGATTGGCATATTTGTCTTATTGTTTTATTGCAGCAGATTATCAAAATAGTCAAAATTAGGGTTTGTTACAATATAAATGTGTGTTTTTATTACTAGCCTTAACTTTGATACGTGGTACAGGGTAAAGCATTGGTGAAATAGCAAAGACTTATTCTAATATAATTTTATAATTGAGGGTCAAATTTAAAGATGTACGATAGGAATAATGAGAAAGAAATAAAAAAAAAAAGGTAATTATTTCAATATTACTCAATTACTGGTCTTTTTTTTATTATCAGTATTAACAAATATGTAAATAACGTTTGTAATATATATATATATATACATATATATATATATATATATATATATATATATATATATATATATATATATATATATATATATATATATATATATTTAACAGACTACGTGTTTGTTTCTTCCACGGAAAATATATATAATAAAATTTAACCTCTCGGATGTAAACTATAAAAAAAAAAATAATAATAAAATATATATAATAATGATAATAATAAATTGATACGTTTATATAAATTACTGTAAATATTGTTTCATACAGAACTAAAATTAGATATGTTAATAAATGTTCATTTTAATTCTTTTTTTTATGGACATGCTTAATTATTTATATAGAATATCATCCATTTGAATATCTAGATTCTTATCCAATGGATAATATTAAATGGGAAATTATTTGTTTTGCAAAAATTGAGTAAATTGAAAGTACACATGAAATACATTCTTGCCGAATTATATATATCAATTCCATTCTTATTTTGTAGAAGATGGATAATTGAGCATCGTGATTATTATACGAAATGTAAAAAAAAAAAAGGATTAATTAAGTAATATTGAAATAATTATCCTTTTTATTTCTCTTTTTGTTCTTTCTCTTCCTTATAGTTAAAGGAATCTAATTAGTAAGTGTTATTAATTTTGACAAGGATGATGTTCATATGAATGAAAGAACACAGATGACACAGCAACTTTTATCTTTTCTATTTGCGTCAATTATTTATTAACTGTCTCTCTTCCATAAAATCTAAACTTACGAAAAATAACTGTACGTGTTCAGTATTGTCAAATATATAGAGTTTCGATTTAACATCATTCTACCAGATCTGTTAATCACTAGAAAATAATTTTGTAATACATATATTTAACAATTAATCACGAAATTTTCAAATATGAAAATACTCATATACATATGTATATATTTGTGTGTGGGTGTGATTTTGAAATGTAAAGATACACATATACATGTATACTCGTGTGTGTGTGTTTGTGTGTGGGTGTGATTTTGAAATGTAAAGATACACATATACATGTATACTCGTGTGTGTGTGTGTGATGAAATGTAAAGATACACATATACATGTATACTCGTGTGTGTGGTGTGTGTGTGTGTGTGTGTGTGTGTGTGTGTGTGGTGTGTTTGCATATATATTTATATATATTAAATCTTATTCTGCGGGGTCGTCTATGCGAAACACTTTTCAATCTTCTATTCATCACTTCTTCCTTTCTCTCTATTGTCTTCAGGTCTTCGCGATCTTCCCATCTTCTTTGGCTTCCCTTCCTCTTTTTCTCTTCGACCTTCATCCTCCTTACTCTCTTTCCTACGTATCCCTCGTCTCTCCTCACCACGTGTCCTGGCCATCTGAGACTCGTTTCTCTCGTCTTCCTTTTCGCATCACTTTGTTCTTTATTTTGTCCGTCCTTGTCTCTCCCAACGAGTACCTGAGCATCCTCCTCTCTGTTATCTCTATTTTATCTCTCTCCTTTTTTCTTTGTCACTTTCCTCGCCGTCTCATTACGGCCTCGTACGTCTTTCCCCTCACGTTTGAATGGTACGTTCTTTTTGCAAAAGACGCCTGTTCATTTTCTTCTTTGACCTGTCTGAATCCTCCTTATCAATCCTACCATCCAACGTTGGAAACTCGTTTAAACCGAATTTTATCTCACCTACAGTACCTACATATAATTATCTCTCGCCTATCAAAAATTTAGAATCTTCAGTATTTTAAGCTCGTTGAATTAAATTTAATTTTATCTCACTTACGGTACCTAAATATAATTATCCTACACATATCAATAAATTAGAATCATTCCATAGTGTTCTCATCCTAGGTCAACTGAAACTATCATACCAATCAAAACTAGTAATAAATGAATCTGAAAAAAGACAATCATGGAGATTATTATATACAAGGGCCACAAAATGAACAAGGTGGGAAACCACAGGTCTTGCTCATTGCCTTCCATCTTCACTTTCCTAGGGTTTCCCACGTACTCACTCCAAGAGCATCACAACATGAAAAACTACAATTAAGTATCATGCTGTGACCACGGCGGCTCAAACATGAACCTACCGTTAAAATAAGGGTTTCCCATGAATAAATACACTGTTTACTCTCTGCTCAATCACATGCCCCGGTCTTCCATGGCTGCTGCTCTCCACTCTTCAGTCTCTCTCCTGCAACTCTTTCCTCGTTTCACCACTCAACTCGTCGCCATCGGCAAATAGCAAATCCCATAGACATGCATACATGTGTATATATGCTTATGTGTGTGTGTGTGTGTGTGTGTGTGTGCACAAACACACACACACACACACACACACACACACACACACACACACACACACACACACACACACACACACACACACACACATACAACACACACACACACGCACACACACACACACACAAGCATATATACACATTGTTATAGTCATCATTAATATTATCATAATTATTAATTTTTTATCTATTTTTTGTGTGTCTATCAGGCTTTCCTATTGCAGACTCTTGTGCTATAACGAGCACTATGAAACCGTCTCTCTCCTTCCGTGTTAGGTTGACTCTGAGAAGGTGTTTTGACAGCTATGAAAAAGGGTGTCTCTTTGTGCTGGCATGACAAAGCACAACCCACGAACTTCACTCGAAAATGAAAGAGTGATAGAAAAAGATTGGTGACTTTTGAGAGAGAGAGAGAGAGAGAGAGAGAGAGAGAGAGAGAGAGAGAGAGAGAGAGAGAGAGAGAGAGAGAGAGAGATGGATAAAATGGTGGCGCCGTCATTTTGAAAAATCTGCAAACGTTTGAACGAAAGAAACGCATTTTCAGGCATTGTTGAAATGCTTATTGGTAGGAGTCATTTCATCATGAAACTTTTTCGAAAAAAGGCAAAGTTTAATGCCGAGGTATCTGAACTATCGGCGGGGAAACTATAGGAGAAAATAAACACATCAAATTAAGAAACTTTAAACTTGATTAAACTGTAACAACATTTAAACAAGAGAAGGAGGGAATAAGAGAGAAGTAATAAAGAGAGAGAGAGAATTCTACCGTGTTTCCATAAAAGAGTTGACATGTTTCAGTATATGAGTTGTCAAGTTTCCACGAATGACTTGCCATGTTTCAACACGAGTTGCCATATTCTCCTGAGTGACTTGCTATGTTTCCACGAATGACTTGCCATGTTTTGATATGGTTGCCATTTTTCCATGAGTGAGTTGCCATGGGTTGCCATATTCCCATGTATCAGTTGGCATGTTTCCATGAATCAGTTGCCATATCTCTATGAATAAGATGCCGTTTTATACGAATTAATTACCATATCTATGTTAAAGAGTTTGCCATATTTCTATAAATGATTTGCTTTTCTTATGAATGATTTTGTGTATATTTATG
>NC_051398.1:48599813-48602313 GCF_015228065.2 Penaeus monodon
TAAAGGAGGAGAAGAAGAAGAAAAGAAGAAGAAAAAGAAGAAGAAGAAGAAGAAGGAAGAGAAGGTGGAAAAGAAGGAGAAGAAGAAGAACGGAGAGAAGAGGAGAAGGAGATGAATAAGAAAATAAGAATGAGAATAAGAAGAGGAAGAGGAAACAGAATAACACAGTGAAATTCATCCACATAAATCCTCATTATTCTTTTTCCTCTCTTTCTCCGTCCCTCCCTTTTCCCCTTCCCCATCTCCCCTCTTCCCCTCACCCCCCCCCCCCTCCAAATGACTTCCTCCCACCCACACGTACTCAGCATTTTCGTATTTCTCTCTGTATTTCTCTTCCTCCCTCTTTCTCTCTGTCTTTCTTTCTTTCTTTCTCTTCATCCCTCTTTCTCTTTGTCTTTCTCTTTGTCTTTCTCTTCCTCCCTTTTTCTCTCTGTCTTTTTTTTCTCCCTCTTTTTCTCTCTCTCTCTCTCTCTCTCTCTCTCTGTTTCTCTCCCTCTGTCTCCTTTTCCCTCTCCCCGTCTCCCTTCACCCCCCCTCTCCCCCTCCCCCAGTCACGCCTGCCGAAGGGAAACGTGTGTTTGGACTGTCTTATTAGGTCAGTCTCGTGTTGTGTGTGAGGCCGCCAGGACAAGCCTCTGAATATGTGTCGCTTTTCTGTTAACGTCTACCTTGTAGAATCTGCATTACGTATAGTGAGTGTGGTATTGTTAAGGCGTTGGTTATGTTAGCTTTGGTCATGTTTCTCTGATTTCTATTGGTAATTGGTAGGGTTATTATACGGGGTTGATTATACATTGTATTTTTGAGTATGGTAGTCTTTATTGAGTATTTGCAGATTAATTGTCAATTATATATATATATTTTTTCGGAATATTGACGATTCCATTTGGTAGACAGGTTGATGCGCATAACAGATTATCGATCATCGATCTTATTATCATTGTTATTATTACTATTGTTATTGTTATTATTATTATTATTATTATTATTACTACTACTACTACTACTACTGTTGTTATTGTTGTTGTTGCTGGTTGTTGATATTATTATTACTATTATTACTATTACTATTATTTTTTATTATTTTTATTATTATTATTATCATTGTTGTTGTTGTTGATGATGATGATGATATTGCTATTATCCTCCTCCTCCTCCTCCTCCTCCTCCTCCCCTCATCATCATCATCATCATCATCATCATCATCATCATCACCATCACCATCATCATCACCATCATCATCACAATCATCATCATCATCATCAACATCATCATTACCGTCATTATTATTATTATTATTAAAGATAGAAGCAGAATAATTATTGACATTTACTTTATTTATCTTGTCATTTTTGTCATCAGTATCATCACCAATATTATTATGGTGATTGATGTGATTATCATCATTACTAAAGTTTCCATCACTATTTTCCTTCTTGTTTTCTTTTTATCTTTGTTTATTTGAATATTCCTTCGGTCTTTTTCTTTGTTTATGAAGAAACAGGGTAAAAGTTATGATGAACTGATATCTCTGTTAGCTAATTTTGCTGATTAGTAAGGTTTACTGAACTAAAGGATGGGTGTTATCATAGTGTCAGGTTACGAGCATCAACATTAATCTCTTTCTTTCTTTCTTCTCTCTCTCTCTCTCTCTCTTTCTCTCTCATCTTCTTTTACTTCTTCTTCTCCCCCTCCCACTCCCCCTCCTCCTCCTCCTCCTCCTCCTCCTCCTCCTCCTCCTCCTCCTCCTCCTCCTCCTCCTCCTCCTCCTCCTCCTCCTTCATCATCACCATCCTCATCATCTTGTTCTTCGTCCTTCTTCCTTTCTTTTTGCACCTCCTGAGAGGATGACAAGAGAGAATACTTAATCTTTTATGACATCACGAGGCCAATTTCTAATATTACAAGGCCGTGTTTCAGTTAACTTCAGATCTTATAGTGGTTGTTGACGCGGTAAACGGGACGCGAGGTCGGTTCTCGGAAATCTAATCATGTAATACCATCATCATCTTCTATAGATTGTGAAATTCGCAGAAACTCGGGTGTGTGTGTGTGTGGAGGGCGAAAGTTGGTCGAATTTAGAATATAGAATGAGGGAGAGAGGGGGGGAGGGTGAGAGAAGGGACGGTAGGCTTAAGGGAAAAGGGGGTGGTGGTTACGTGTCCTTATCGACCAGGTAAGTAAGCGAAGGAAGGAAGGGAGGAAGGAAGCAGATGCCACACACGTACATAACGTTTCTCCTTCTTTTCGTTTAGAGATCTAAAATGTAAAATAAAAAATAACGCCTTTCTTGGACAGGAGAAGCTTTTTTTCGTTATATTAAGTGAGATTTTAATCGTCTTTCCATTACAGGTGAATTGACCTTTGCATGTGCCCGCGATGCCGACCCTCCAAGACGCGACCGACGACCCCAACCTGACCTCGAAGTGCCAGGGAGTGCCCGAGACCTGGGCACTCCACCTGGGCATGGCCTTCACCGGCACCGTAGCTGTCTCCGGCG
>NC_051398.1:48607313-48617313 GCF_015228065.2 Penaeus monodon
GAATCACTTACACAGAGTTACGTAGTAGTGCGGTAAGGAGCAGGAAGCAAAGAGATGAAGGGTAGGAGAGAGAGCGAAGAGAGTATCGAGAGATTGGGACGGAAGGAGTAGGACAGTGTGAAGTCGATCGCTGGAAGACTTGACCAGCTATGAAGAGGGATCTTCTACGCCTACTGGTCGTGTATCGCCAGATGAGATGTACTTGGGGAGAAGGAAGCAAGGAGGTCAGAGAGAGCGCGAGGAGAGGGCTATCGCCTGAGGAGGAGAGCGGAGGAGGAGAGGACGGGAAGGAGGAAGGCATGAGAGCAGAGGGGCAGAGAGGAGACGGAAGCTAGTTAGGCGGAGAAACAGCGATGAAGTAGAGACGAAGACTCGTGAGTGAGAATGGCGCGAGAGGTTCACTGAGAGAAGATGGAGAGGGAGTAGGATGGAGAGGGAAAGAGGAAGCGAGAGGGAGGGAAGGCGAGCCAGGGAGAGGTGGGAGAGGAGGGATGAGCGAAGAGGAGGAGATGAGGAGGAGCCAGAGAGAAGAGCGACGGAAAAGGGCTGGAGGAGGAGCGAGGGGAGAGGAGGAGGCGAGAGAGAGAGAGAGCGAGAGGAGAGGGAGGAGTGCGAGGTGAGGGGAGGAGAGCGGGAGAGAGGGTTTGAGATGAAGGAGGTGAGCGGGGAGAGGAGGGAGGAGGCGGAGAGGAGACGAGGAGGAGGAATGAGAGGAGGGGATAGAGAAGGGAGAGAGAGAGGTGGGGGAGGAGAGGAGAGGAGGAGGAGGAGAGAGAGGAGGAGGGGGAGAGAGGAGGAGGGGGAGAGAGGAGAGGAGGAGGAGCGATGGGAGGAGGAGAAGGAGAGGAGGAGGAGGAGGAGGGAGGAGAGAGGAGAGGAGAGAGAGGAGAGAGGAGGAGGAAGAAGAAGAGAGAAGGAGGAGAGAGGATGAGGAGAGCAGAGAGAGAGGAGGAGAGGAGGAGAGAGAAGAGGGGAGAGAGGAGAGAGAGAGAGGAGAGAGAGAGCGAGAGGAGACGAGGAAGGAGGAGCGAGAGAGGAGAGGAGAGAGAGGAGAGAGAGAGAGCGAGAGAGAGAGAGAGAGAGAGAGGGAGAGAGAGAGAGAGAGAGAGATAGAGAGAGATGAGGAGAGGAGACTGATGGTAGAAAGAAGAGAAAGAAACTGGAAGGAAGAAGAGGAGAAGGAGAGAAGAGAGAAGCAAAGAAGAGGGTGGCGGATAATTATGGAAGTTGTACATTTTTTCTTTCTTATCTTCATTTTACTCGTTGCTTAGATGTTGTATCTATAGATCAAAAGCTTGTTATTTGTGTATATTTATAATGATTTACATATACAAAACACCTGTTGAAATGTGCTTAAAGAATATGCTTTTCCAATAATGTTTTGTAAATATATTGCTACTGAACTATGCTTTTCATTCAAGGTAATCCTTTCCCAGAGCAATAATAGGTCTCTATTATAGGTGTGTGTGTGTGTGTGTGTGTGTGTGTGTGTGTGTGTGTGTGTGTGTGTGTGTGTGTGTGTGTGTGTGTGTCTGTGTGTCTGGGTGTGTGTGTGTGGTCAAACAAACACATTACTCTCCATCTTTATCTACATCCATCCACATAACACAGACACCAACACACACAGACACGCACAGACCCATCCACCCAAGAACCCATTTCTGTATCCACGAACCCACACATTTTATCACCGAGACACGCATCCCACAGGGAGCACCGAGGTACCTTAACAACAAAATCACTTTGATCAAGAAACAAGCTCTTTGGCGAATTAGCTAAGTTAATTGTGTCCTGTGGGGGTCGGCTGAGGAGAGGAGCAGTAGGGAGGGGGGGGGGGAGAATAAAGAGGTGGAGTGGAGGAAGGGGGATGGAGAGTAGAAGGGAGAGGGAGGGGAGGAGGAGAGAGGAGGAGGATGGGGAGGGAGGGAAGGAGGAGGAAGAGGAAAATGAGGAGGAGAGAAAGAAAGGGAGAGAGAACGATATATATATATATATATATATATATATATATATATATATATATATATATACATATATAATCTATATATTATATATTATATATATATATATTTATATATAGATGTATATATATAAATTTTTATATAATTATATAGATATATATATATTATATATAGAGAGAGAGAGAGAGAGAGAGAGAGAGAGAGAGAGACAGACAGACAGACAGACAGACAGAGTTGGAGTGACGAGGAAGAAGATAAAAAGGGAAGAAAAAGGGAAAGAGAAAAGAGAGAGAGAGAGAGATGAAGGGATCGAGAGTTTAAAAGACAGCAAAGAGGGGGAGTGAGAGAGAGGCGAAGGATAGAAGGAGAAAGGAGAAAAAAAGGAAAGTGAGAGGGAAGAGAGAAGAGAGAGGAAAAGAGAAAGAAGAGGGAGAAAGAAAAGAGAGGGGAGAAGAAAGAGAAGGATGAAAGGAGAAGAGAAAGAAGTAAGAAAGGGGAAGAGAGAAAAGGAAGAAAGAAGAAGAGAGAGAAGGAAGAAAAGAGAGGAGAAAGAAAAAAGAAGAAAGGTGAGGGAAGAGAAAAGAGAGGGAACATCAGGATGAAAAGAAAATAGAGGAGGGAGTAAAAAAGGGGAGATAAGACAGAAAAGAGGGGAAAGGAGGGATGAAGTTTGTTCATTATCTACTATTAGACTGATTATCTGCTGAATTGTGGGAGCTGATGACCAGAGCTGCTCTGTGTCATCAATTCATCAATGGATTATTTTTTAGAAGTTGGGAGAAAGTGGAAGAGAGAGAGAGAGAGGAGAGAGAGGAGAGAGAGAGAGAGGGGGGGGAGAGGGAGAGAGAGAGAGAGGGAAGAGAGAGAGAGAGAGAGAGAAGAGGAGAGAAGAGAGAGAAGAGGAGAGAGAGAGAGAGAGAGAGAGAGAGAGAGAGAGAGAGAGAGAGAAGGGGGAGAGAGAGATGAGGGGAGGGAGAGAGAGAGAGGGGAGAGGGGGAGAGGGGGGGGAGGGAGAGAGAGAGAGAGGGAGAGAGAGAGAGAGAGAGAGAGAGAGAGAGAGAGAGAGAGAGAGATGGTATGTATGTATATCTATATCTATATATATATATAGATAGATAGATAGATAGATAGATAGATAGATAGATAGATAGATAGATAGATACACACACACACACACACACACACACACACACACACACACACACACACACACACACACTCAAACGCTATTTACGACTCCGAAAAATTATGCATAGGGGAGAGTAGAATAAGTCGAGGCCATAAACGAGAGGCAATATTTTCAAAAATGGAATTAAAAGGCATTTATGATCTTTTGAAAAGTTTTCAGTGGGAGTCAGCAGCAGCCTGGCAGTCTGGAGAGTAATATCCGATAGATATGTTTATGATTTATTAAAAATAACGAAAGACTTTTTGTTTCTTCTGTTTTTTCTTATATTCATTTTCTTATTTTCTTCGTCTGTTTCTGCTTTTTTCGTATTTTTTTGTTTTATATACGTTTTTTTTTCCTTTTCTTTCTCTTTTTTATTGAATTTTCCTCTTATTATTATTTTTTTCTATTTTTACTTTCTCTTTTCTTTTCCCTCTTTCATCTCCCTTTTTTATTTTCTTATTTTCCTCTTCTCCTAGTTGTTAAGTGCATTTAGGAAAATGATACGTGTTTGTAGATTTGTTATCAATTATTATTATTATTATTATTATTATTATTATTATTGTTTTATTATTATCCATTATTATTATTATTATTATTATTATTATTATCATTATTATTATTATTATTATCATTTTATTATTATTATTTTTTTTTTTTTATTATTATAATTTTTATTATTATTATTATTATTATTATTATCATTTTTATTGTTGTTGTTGTTGTTATCGTTATCATTACTATCAACACTCTTTTAATCTATCTATTATGATTATGGACATTTTTCTTTCCTTTTTTTGCAGGGAGGGAGGGAGGGAAGGAGGGAGGGTTGGAGGGAGGGAGGAGTGGAGGGAGGGAAGAGGTGGAGGGAGGAAGGGAGGAAGGGAGGGAGGGGTGGAGGGAGGGAAGGGGTGGAGGGAGGGAGGGGGGTAGAGGGAGAGAGAGAAAGAGGCGAAAGAAAAGGAAACAGAGAAAATCTGGATAGGAAGAAGGAAAAATAAAGAAGGATAAAAAGAAAGCAAAATTGATTACCTCCGCAACAGATGCAACATTGCACAGACCTAAGTTACGCCCATAGTTCGTTGTCTCCGCCCATTCCCCCACGCCCATTTCCCCCGCCCACTCCCCCCGCTCATTTCCCCGCCCACTCCCTACGCCCACTCCCCCTCCCGCCCATTCACCCCACCCATTTCCCCGCCCACTCCACCCGCCCATTTTTCCGCCCACTCCCCCCGCCCACTCCTTATCCGACTTAAATCTTAATCAATTTTCATAAGAGTAAGTAATCCTGTGGGGGGGGGGGGGGGTAATGGTTGAGGAATGATGAAGGGGAGAGGGAGGGAGGGGGAAGGAGGGGGAGAGAGGGAGGAGGAGAAGGAGAGGGAGAGGGAGGGAGGGGGTGGGAGGGGGAGAGAGGGAGGAGGAGAAGGAGAGGAAGAGGGGAGGAGGAGGAGGGAAGGAGAGGGAGAGGGAGGGAGGGGGAAGGAGGGGGAGAGAGGGAGGAGGAGAAGGAGAGGGAGAGGGAGGGAGGGGGAAGGAGGGGGAGAGAGGGAGAAGGAGAAGGAGAGGGAGAGGGAGGGAGGGGGAAGGAGGGGGAGAGAGGGAGGAGGAGAAGGAGAGGGGGAGGGAAGGAAGGAGGAGGGAGAGGGAGGGAGGAGGAGAGGGAGAGGGAAGGGGAGGGAGGGGGGGAGAGGGAGGAGGAAGGACAGGGAAAGAGAGGGAAATTGAGCGAGAGATGGTGTAGGAGAGAGGGGGGGGGGAGGGAGAGAGGGAGAAAACGAGAGGAAAGGAAAAGGTGAAGGAGGGGTGGGGAAGGGAGAGGGAGAGGGGGAGGATGAAGAAGGAGGGAAAGTGATGGATAAGGGTTGATGAAGGGGAGAATGGAGGAATGAGGAAGAGAGGGGAGAGAGGAGGAGAGGAAGGAGGGGGGGGGGGGAAGAGAGGGTGGGGGGGTGAGGAAAAAGAGAGAGAGAGAGAGGAGGAGAGAGAGAGAGAAAGAGAGAGAGAAGAGAGGAGAGGAGAGAGAGAGGAGAGAGAGATGAGAGAGAGAGAGAGAGAGATGAGAGAGAGAGAGAGAGAGAGAGAGAAAGAGAGAGAGAGAAGGAAAGAGAGAAATAAATAAAGAAAGAAAGAAAAAGAGAGATAAAGAGAGAAAGAGAGAAAAAGGAGAGATAGAGAGAGAAAGAAAGAAAGAGAAAAAGAAAGAGAGAGAGAGAAAAAAAAGAGAAAGAGAGGGAGAGAGGGAGAGAGGATAACGACGGAGTAGATCCGTTATTTTCTTATTATTATTTTCTTGTTTGTTTTTATTGCTTGTTTTCTTCATTATTTTTCTCCATTATTTTCTTGTTTGTTTTATTGATTATTTTCTTGTTTATTTTTCTTGAATATCTTTTATTGATATTATTTATTTTATTTTATTGATTTTTAAAATTATTTTTATTAATTATTTCATATATTTGTTTTTATTTATTATATTTATTTATTGTTTTTATGGCTTATTTCTGTTGATTATTTCTGTTGATTATTTTGGCGTTGATTGGTTGATTTTTTTCCTCAATTTTTCGTTGATTATTCTCACTTTCCTCTCTCTCTGTCTCTTTCTTTCTCTCTCTCTCTCTCTCTCTCTCTCTCTCTCTCTCTCTCTCTCATCTATCTATCTATCTATCTCTCTCTCTCTCTCTTTCCCTCCCACCCTCCCTCCCCTCCCTCCCTATCTTTCCCTCCCTCTCTCTCTCTCTTCCCTTCTCTTTCTCTTCTTCTTCCCATTCTCTCCCCATCTATCCCCTCCTTCTCTCTCTCCCTCTTTATCCGTTCGCACCTAACACGTGTCTCGTGTCAGACGCACGAAGAAGACGCATAAAAACATGTATTAAACTTGTTCGTAATATACTCTGCGGGATGTAAATTAATCTCTTTTTTTCTCTCTCCATTATTCGCTTTGCAATACGGATGATTTAGAGAGGGAAATGGGAGGGAGGGAGGGAGGGGGGAGGTTCAATTGTGCAATTGCAAAGCTTAATTGCTATTGGTTAATCGCGGTTAATAGCAAAGCTGTCCTGTCCACTTTTCTCTTCTCCTTCTTTTTTATCCTTTTTTTCTCTTTCTCTGCTTCTTCCTCTTCATTACTTTTAGACAATTTTTACCCTTCGTAATTTTTCTTATGTATATATTTTTTACTGTTTTTCTCCTTATTCCCCTTCCTTTCTTTCCTTTTTTCTCTTTCTCCTTTCTTTCCTTATTATTTCTCTACTTCTTCCTCTTTCTTTTCTTCACTCTTTATCTCCCGTTGTCTTCCTCATTTCTTTTCTCCCCCCTCTTGCGCTCTCCTCTCTGCCTTCATCACTTTTTCTCTCCTATTCCCTCCTCTTTCTTTCCCTTGCTCTTGCCTCCTCTCCGTTCCCTGCTCTCCTTTTCTGACTCTCTCTCTCTCCCTCTCCCCTTTCTCCTTTCTATCTTCCTCACTGTCTTCCCCTTTCTCTTTCCTCTCCCTCTTCCTCCCTTCCCCCTACATCTCACCTCTCTATCATCTTCTCCTTCCCTCTCTCCTCTTCCTCCTTCTTCTCCATCCCCTCCTCCCCTCTCTTATCTACCCTTTCCCATTCTCTCTTTCTCACACTTATCCCTACCTCCTGCCTCTCAATCATCCCTCCCTTCCCTCTCTCCTCCTCCTCCTCCAATCTTCTCTCCCCTCTACCTCTCTCTCATCTCCCGTTTCCCATTCCCTCTCCCCCCCTCTCCCTTACCTCTCCCTCATCCCCTCCATCAGAAGTGTTGCATTGATAATGGAATTCACTCTTTATAATCTGTTAATTGAATGGGATTTTTTTGTTTTTTTTTGTTTTTTTGTTTTTTTGTTTATGAAGTAATGGTCACTTGTACACTTGGCGCCTGGTTTTATCTACAACATATGTGGCTTTTATATGGGGAGGAGGAGGAGGAGGAGGAGGGTAGGGAGAGGGAGGTGGGACGGTAGGAGTGGGGAAGAGGGGGGATGGGTAAAGGGGGGGAGGGGAGGGGAAGGGAGAGAGATGGGGAAGAGGGGGGAGGGGAAAGGAGAGGGGAAAGGGAGGGAAGGGCGAAGTCAGGAGGAAAAGGAGGTAGAGGGAGGGAGAGAGGAAGAGAGGGGAGGAGAAAGGGGAGGGGAGGGGGAGGGGAGAAAGAGGTAGAGGAAGGGAGATGAGACAGTGAGAGTGGGGAAGAGGGGGGAGGGGAGGGAAAAGGAGAAGGGAAAGGGGGAAGGGTTAATGGGAGAGGGGAGATTAGGCGGTAGTAAGGGAGGGAAGACGAAGGGGAGGGGGAGAGATGAAGCTGAGGGAGGGGAGGGAAGGAGAGGAGTGGGGGGAATAGGGAGGGGGGGAAAGGGGTTAGGAGAAAGAAAGCGGGGGGGGGAGGGAGGAGGAAGGAAGGAGAAGGGAAGAGAAGAGGGTAGGGAGGAAGAGGGGTAAGGGAGGGTGGGGGAGGTAGGGAGAAGGTAGGGGTTGTAGGTAGGGAGTGGTAGAAGGTACTGGGGGAGGGGGGGGAGGGAAAAGTGCCGGACTAATATGTATCGTACACATTTGCGTGTATGTATTATGTATGCTGTGCGTGTGCGTGTGTGCGTGTGTGTCATGTTTATGTACATATCCCCCCCTCTCTCTCTCTCTCTATCTATCTATCTATCTATCTCTCTCTTTCCTTCCCTGTCTCCGTTCTCTCTCCCACACCCCTCCTTTTGGTCACTCTTCATGTCTTCCCTTCTCTCTTCTCTTTCCCTCTCGCTCTCCCCTCTTTTTACCCTCTTTCCTTTAACCCTTTCTCTTCTTCTCTCTCTCTCTCACCCTCATCTTATTCCTTTCTCCTCTCTCTCTCCTCATCTCACCCTTCTCTCTCTTCTCCCCTTATCCCCTCTTCCCTCTCTATCCTCTTATCTCTCTCTCCCCTCATCTTACCCCCTCTCTCTTCTCTTCTCTATTCCCTCTCATCTCTTTCCCCTCCTCTCTCGCTCTCTCCCACCCTCCCTCCACCGACGCTAATAGCAGACTAATCGTCCGCCCAGAACCCGCATGATTACGGCAGAGACCACGAGCCCAAAGCCAGTCGTAGCGCCCGCGGGCTCAAAACATGATTATTGTCACGTTAAAAGTCAAATTGGATGCAGGAACGCGCGCCCGTCCACCGCTGCGATGTGCTTGCTTTATGAAAACGGAGGCCGAGGCTAATGTTTTTTTTTATTTTTTTTTTTATTTTTGAGTAGTTCTGTGTCACCGTTTTGCTTTTGGATTTTTAAAATCCTTTGGCTTCGTGTTTCGTTTAAATACTTTCCTTTTTTCTGGTTATTGTGGTTGGGGATCTTTTATTTTTCTTATTGAGATAGAAATGACAAGATTTGTAAATATGTATATGACTATTTATATGTTATGTGTATTCTGTAAAAACAATTATTGCTGTTTCTCTCTCTCTTGGTATCTCCAGCTATCTATCTCCCAATCTATATGTCTGTCTATCTATCTATTTATCTATTTATCTACCTATATGTCTGTCTGCCTGTCTGCTTATCAATCTATCCATCTAACTATTTATCTCCCCCCTCTATATATATATATATATCTCCCTCTTTCTATCCTCCCTCTATCCTTCTCTCTATCTATCTCTCTATCTCTCCTTTCTCTCCGTCCCTCCTCCTCCCTCCCTCTGGTTTCGTCCAAACCCCCACTCTGCGGCAGACAAACCCCGTTACTTTCCCCATTACCACAGACTTCAATGAATGTAAATATTGAACAGGGTATGAATGTGAGAGTGATGCAAATGCAGCGCGAGTGGCCAACAGCATTTTACGTGTGGCTGGAGCGTTTAACTTGCTCCCTTGAGAATATCGTCCACGGGACATATAAAAGATAGATGACTCACAGGTGTGCATACGGTGCCTTGTCGTTTGCGTT
This sequence comes from Penaeus monodon, assembly GCF_015228065.2. NCBI lineage: Eukaryota > Metazoa > Arthropoda > Malacostraca > Decapoda > Penaeidae > Penaeus > Penaeus monodon. The sequence continues at coordinate 48,616,361 of NC_051398.1, forward strand.
GCTGTTGTAATCTGTGAGGAGAGGAATCCATTGATAGATTTCTGAATGAATAAAGAGAATTATGGATGGGTGGGTAGGTGTATATGAAGATGAATGATGTGTAGATGAAGAATAATAGTAGAAAATGAATGTAAAGGGGAATACTTATAACACGAACACACCACACATTTACACACAAAACACACGACTTAAAAACACACAACATTACCCCCAACCACAAACCACCCACACACACCACAAACCACATACCCAACACCCTCCATCAACCCACAACATATCACCCCCCCAATATAAATCTCCCCCTCTATCCCCCACCTTCCCATCACACCACCCACTCCCCATCCACCCCCCACCTCCCCGTTTCGCCAAACCCCACTCCGCCACAAACCCCGTTACTTTCCCCCATACACCACAGACTCAAATGAATAACATATTGACAACAGGGATAACAGAGTGATCAAATGCAGCGCAGTATCCAAAACACACCAACAGTAGTGCTGGAGCCGTAACTGCTCCTGAGAATATCGTCCACGGGACATATCAAAAGATAGATGACCCACAGTGTTGCACTACGGGCCTTGCTACGTTGCTTTCTGATTGAGGAGAGAACCATTGATAATTTCACTGAATGAAAAAGAGAATATATGGGTGGGTAGGTAATGTAGATGGATAGATAGACAGAAATGAAAAAACATAAAATACTGAAATGATAAAAAGAAATACTTATAAACACGAACACACACACACATTTACACACAAACACACGACATAAACACACACACACACATTTACACACACAACACACACACACAACACATTTAACACACACACACACATTTCACACACACACAACACAACACACACACACACACACACACATACACACACACACACACACACACACACATTTACATACAGATAGAGGCGATGGAAGATGGAAAGATAACAGAGGG
>NC_051398.1:48644813-48647313 GCF_015228065.2 Penaeus monodon
TCCCCGAATATTAGAACTTCATTCAGGGCATTTAATAATCGCTACCACGGAATTGTAAAAAATTTCCATTTATCCTCATTACTCGAAGAGAAGGGAAAAGAAAATGGGTAATTTACCCTATATGATCCAAATACGAAGAAGGGAAAAAAAAGAAGGAAAACGACGAAGAAAATAGGGTGAGAAAGAGAGAGAGAGAAAAAAATAAACGAAAGAAAATGAAATATTATTTCCTGGAACCTAAAAAAAATCAGATAATTTTACTTAAAAAGATCAATTTTAAAAAAAGAGAAAGAAGAAAAAAGAAAGGGAACAGACGAAGAACAAGAAAAAGAAAAGGGAGACAGAAGAAGAAGAAAACAAAGACAAGGGAGAAAGAAGAAAATAAAGAAGAAAAAAGGGGGGAAAAGGGGAGAGGAAAATGGATAATTTTTTTTTTTGAAAGTCCGGCACGGATGATCGAGGACGTTCGTGAATGCGAATCCCTGCCAATGGCTTCGTTCGCGGCACAAAAATAGAGCCGAAGATTTTTCCCTCGCGTCTAAATCTCTCTGTGGACTTGTTGAAAGACCTCTGTCAGAAGAAGGGGAAAAAATGTACACGAAAGGAGAAAGAATGGGCGAGAGGGGGATTACACGTGGAAGAGAGAGAGAGAGAGAGAGAGAGAGAAGAGAGAAGAGAGAGAGAGAGAGAGAGAGAGAGAGAGAGAGAGAGAGAGAGAGAGAGAGGAAGAGCAAAAGCCAACAAAAGGTTGCTATCGATTCAAGGGATCCGAAGTTTATTGTCGTCACAGTACGCGTCTTTTGGGTACAAAAAAAAAACAGTATACCAGAGAATAGGACTAGAACACTTTATCTTTTATTAAGCCAAAGGGTATTTATGTGACTAATTTCATTTTACGCAAAAGACACGGCGAATAGCAAATAGCATTAGAACACTGATTTTTATTTTAAAGAACTGGTGAATTGAGGATATTAAGACACACGAAAAAATAGGGAAAAAAACAGGTGATTTTTCTTTCCTTTTACGCAGAGGACATGATGGTATTCCAGGCACGAGGAACAGAACACTGTGATTTATTTTAAAGAAAGTATTTAACTGGAGGAACTAAGGAACATAACACTGGCGAAATGAAGAAAATTCACTGGCTTGTTTTACGCAAAGGAGGAATATGATTTCTTGAAGGAAGTTATTTAACTGGTGAAATGAGGCAAATTTAAGAGGTTTATTTAGGCAAAGGACATTACGGCACGCCAGAACATAGGAATAAAGAAATTATTTAACGTGTTAAATGAGGAGAAACTCAAGCTTTTCCACATACAAGCCAGATAACAGGATTAGAACACTGATTTTTAGAAGTATATGAAATGACTATTCAAATGCAGTGGGTATGTAAATGAAGTGACTAATCATATGAAGTAATTATTCAAAATATCCATTTAAATGAGGCAAATATGTAAGTGAAGTAACAATTATAAATGAAGAAGCTGTACAGTCGATATTGAATAACCTTGGAAAAGCTGTTACAAGGCACATTAGAAAAAAAAAAAAAGTAAAACTCATATATATATATAAATTTCTTTCTTACAGACAGAGAGAACATTAGATCATATTATCTCGGTATCAAGTCCAGGGAGCAGTGGTTGTCGTCCTCATCACCTCATCACAGGTGGTCCCAGGAAGATCGAAGTCGTTGGCGGTGTCGTCGAATCGTCCGTGTACACCATGAGCGTGTAGGACGTGACCGTGGGCTTCGCGGCTGACGAAGGACCTCTCCCTGCAGGAGGGGCTGAAGGCCACCTCGACAACCCTCTGGCGTTGCCTGTGGCAGGACGCGATCTTCTTTCCTCAGGGTCGGGAGAGCCTCGCGTTTCCCTCCGTCCCCGGGTGTTGGGAGAGGTTTCCGAATCCCTCTTGGCTGTAGCTTGTCGGGTCCCTGGGAGAAGGAGCGAAGCCCACCTCGGCAGAGTGGCTGGGCGCGGACCTCCGGGCGAAGGGCGGCGGGAAGGGGCGTCGGTCGGAGGGGCACAAGCGCGCAAATCGGAGGAGGAGGCTGATAGATGGCGAAGGGGCCGGGATGGGGAGCGAGGAGGAGGTAACGAAGGAGAGGCCGAGGAGGGAGACCTAGCCCGAGCATAGGCAGAAGGAGGAAGAGGAGGTGGCGGCTGTGGGTATCCTTTCGCTCCTCCTGGTGGCGGTGGCGGACGCGCAGAGTCGCTATGGGCGTGCGACCAGACGGGGGACCGCGGCGGCAGAGGGAGGGCGTTCTGTGGGCGGGATTGCGATACGGCGGTGGGCGTGGGAGGCAGCTTGAACACGGGCGTCCTCGGGGGCAGAGGGGGCTTGTCATGAACCGCCAGGGACGCCTGGGAACTCGGATTCCTGGGCGGGTCGGGCGGGCGGCGGCGGCGAAGGTGCGAGGTGGCTTCGGAGGCGGGACTGACTTACGCCCGCAACTGAAACAAATATCTCTCGTAAATAAAAACAAAAGTTAAAGAAATTC
>NC_051398.1:48652313-48665958 GCF_015228065.2 Penaeus monodon
AGAATGCTATCGATGAAAACGTGCATTCTTTCACTACCTATTCACGAAATTCAAGGGAATTGTTTTTTCTGGTGTGTTTCAGTCTGTAGTTTTTTTTTTTATGTAGGCATTTGGGATATCTGCAAGGTCCTTATCGAGAATATCCAGAATCATAATGTGTATTGCTATACGTGACCTGAGCTGACCTTGTACATCCAATGTGAGATCCATCGAAAGTCTTCTTCCTTAGACCATTGCCAGTTTAAATGTCGGAAATGAGGTGAAGATGCTAAGTGACGTCACAAATCATACGCGAAGTTCTGCGGTAAGATGATTGAAGTTAAGTGGAAGACGTCATGTGGTTTTCCTCAGTTGACATCTCGACGCACCACTGATCAAGAGCTCATTCAATCCACAATTGCCTGTTCTATTCTTTTCTTACAACTTGGCATCAACATGGAATGTGCGTTGGGTATGTATGACTTTTATTTCATTGCTCTTATTGAATGCTTTCTGAATTAATGTACGATGCAGCTTAAGACTGATCTGATCTATTCTAATCTTCTCTTTGATGAATTTCCTCCAGGCTCCGTCTACCCTCCTCCAAGTGGTCTGAAAGCCGGAGAGAGTACTGTGTTCTTCCCCGATAATCGTGAGATATTCTGCGGGTAAGTCTTTCTGTACCTTTTTTTATCAGACTGAAATTTGTGTTTAGATAGTCAATTCACTATTTTCTTGTTTGGAATTCTGAAGGTAAAGTATTAATTTTGATCTTTCAGGTCCCGGTGTGAAACTGCTGTCATAGAGCTTCCCTTGACGCCGCCTCCGTCGCCGCAGTTGCCCTCGCCGCCTCCTCGATTGCCGTTCGTGACCTCGCCAGCGCCTCCATGCTCCCCGGTTCCTCCTCCCACGCCCACGACCGCCCCTTCGCCAGCGCCTCTTCACTGCAGGGTCTCCTCGGCAGCCCACGATATCATCCCGATGCGCTCTGTCCCTCCTCCCGAGGTTCTCGTGGCCATTTTAACTCTGTCTCCTGCAGCTCCCCCTTCGTCCACGCCTTCGGCCGCTCTTCCTCCCTCACTGGCTTCAGGAGAGGTCTTTCCCTCCCGAAGGACACCCTCAGAGCTTCCCGCGACGTCGTCTTCAAGGCGCCGCTGCATGACTCCTGCGGACGTGGCCGCCGTCGTCAACCTGGCGGCGATGTTGGTGTTGTTCGTGGTTATTGTGATATTTCTTAAGAAAATGTGGAACAACGCTTAATATCATAGATTCTTTATCATCTCCATCGACATTTGAGTATAACCTCTATAAAAATCAGCAACAATTCAATATCCTCTACGCGAGTTCATCCATGTTCACAGAGGTGATGGCACCATTTTCTGAATAATAGAAAATGTAGACAATAAATTTGTTTTTCTTATACGCACTTTCTTGTTTCTCTTGCCACTAAGAGATACATACTTTCCTTCTGATACACCGAAGTACAATGAAGGATACGTCGTCACTGAATATTTTTAAAAGTTACGTAAATCTTAAACTCTTTGTGCAGGTTCCGTAGCCTGAGAAAATACATGATAGATAATATATAATCAGTGTATGAATATGCATATATACACATAATAAGAGAGATATGGAACATTTTTTGTATATATTATTGTAGCTGTTATCGCAATTCGTAAACCATTGAAATCCCACGTCCTATTGAAGAAAAACCCACAATACAAAAACTAGATTTATTGAAAGTGAGACTACCGTTTCGAAATCCACATGGATTCCATCTTCACGTCCTATTTTGAAACCTAAAACGAAAGTGACGTTCTTCTTCTAAGTTTAATTCCCTACATTCAGTCCTTTAGAATTCTTTGCTCCCATGAGAACAAATTCCTGGTTTTAGGTAGAGTTACCTTTCTCTACATGCCTTCCGTATAGCACTTCTTAGAGTATTCCACATCAACTCGGATTGGAAAAATAAGGGAAAATTATTGTCTGTCGGGAGTCCCACGTCGGTAACCTTAAGGTCAATTCTCACATGAAGTCTGCATGTCAAATGAGCGAAGGGAGAACTGAATATTTTTTGGAACAAAAGCTTTTTTCTATACGGAATGAAAAACATAAAAGGAACTAGTGATTTGAAATTTTAATTTATTGTTGCGTGGTTGGTATATTAAGTTATGTGTTAATTATACTACAGTGAGTGTTCTCGTAATGAATATTATATACGAATTGAGCTTAGATTAAAAATGAACACACTATATTTTCATGGAGCTTAGTAAATTAACTTCACTTTTTTGCCTAATACGAAAGCTATGGATAACCGTTCATACTTTTACTACTTGTTCACGAAGTTCAAAGGAACTGCACTGACGTGTTTTGTAATTACATCGCCCGCAGGCTTATATTGACATAGATGTGTGGAAGATCTGCATTGTCCTTGCGATTTTTTTTTAGGATTGCTTTCATAATTTCATACTATGACCTGAAATCAGACGGTGCCAGTTTAAATTTCAAAAATGAGGTGGACCTGTTACCTAGCCGACATGACGTCACACATACGCGAAGTTCTGCGGTAAGATGATTGAAGTTAAGTGGAAGACGTCATGTGGTTTTCCTCAGTTGACATCTCGACGCACCACTGATCAAGAGCTCATTCAATCCACAATTGCCTGCTCTATTCTTTTCTTACAACTTGGCATCAACATGGAATGTGCGTTGGGTATGTATGACTTTTATTTCATTGCTCTTATTGAATGCTTTCTGAATTAATGTACGATGCAGCTTAAGACTGATCTGATCTATTCTAATTTTCTCTTTGATGAATTTCCTCCAGGCTCCGTCTACCCTCCTCCAAGTGGTCTGAAAGCCGGAGAGAGTACTGTGTTCTTCCCCGATAATCGTGAGATATTCTGCGGGTAAGTCTTTCTGCACCTTTTTTTATCAGACTGAAATTTGTGTTTAGATAATCAATTCACTATTTTCTTGTTTGGAATTCTGAAGCTAAAGTATTAATTTTGATCTTTCAGGTCCCGGTGTGAAACTGCTGTCATAGAGCTTCCCTTGACGCCGCCTCCGTCGCCGCAGTTGCCCTCGCCGCCTCCTCGATCGCCGTTCGTGCCCTCGCCAGCGCCTCCATGCTCCTCGGTTCCTCCTCCCACGCCCACGACCGCCCCTTCGCCAGCGCCTCTTCACTGCAGGGTCTCCTCGGCAGCCCACGATATCATCCCGATGCGCCCTGTCCCTCCTCCCGAGGTTCTCGTGGCCATTTTAACTCTGTCTCCTGCAGCTCCCCCTTCGTCCACGCCTTCGGCCGCTCTTCCTCCCTCACTGGCTTCAGGAGAGGGCCTTCCCTCCCGAAGGACACCCTCAGAGCTTCCCGCGACGTCGTCTTCAAGGCGTCGTTGCATGACTCCTGCGGACGTGGCCGCCGTCGTCAACCTGGTGGCGATGTTGGTGCTGTTCGTGGTTATTGTGATATTTCTTAAGAAAATGTGGAACAACGCTTAATATCATAGATTCTTTATCATCTCCATCGACATTTGAGTATAACCTCTATGCTCGGGGGCAAAATCAGCAACAATTCTATATCCTCTACGCGAGTTCATCCATGTTCACAGAGGTGACGGCACCATTTTCTGAATAATAGAAAATATAGACAATAAATTTGTTTTTCTTATACGCACTTCCTTGTTTCTCTTGCCACTAAGAGTTATATACTCTCCTTCTGATACAGCGAAGTACAATGAAGGATACGCCGTCACTGAATATCTTAAAAGCACAGTAAATATTTAACTCTCTGTGCAGGTTCCGTAGCCTGAGAAAATACATGATATATAATATATAATCAGTCCATGAATATGCATATATACACATAATAAGAGAAATATGGAACATAATTTTTGTATATATTATTGTAGCTGTTATCGCAATTCGTAAACCATTAAAATCCCACGTCCTATTTTGAAACCTAAAACGAAAGTGACGTTGTTCTTCTAAGTTTAATACCCTACATTCAGTCCCTTAGAATTCTTTGCTCCTATGAGAACAAACTATAGTTACAAACAAACAAACTATAGTTACCTTTCTCTACATGCCTTCCGTATAGCACTTCCTAGAGTATTCCACATCAACTCAGATTGGAAAAAAATGAGAAAATAAGGGAAAATTATTGTCTGTCGGAAGGTCCACGTCGGTAACCTTAAGGTCAATTCTCACATGAAGTCTGCATGTCAAATGAACGAAGGGAGAACTGAATATTTTTGGGATCAAAAGTTTTTTTCTATACGGAATGAAAAACATAAAAGGAACTAGTGATTTGAAATTTTAATTTATTGTTGCGTGGTTGGTATATTAAGTTATGTGTTAATTATACTACAGTGAGTGTTCTCGTAATGAATAGTATATACGAATTGAGCTTAGGTTAAAAATGAACACACTATACTTTCATGGAGCTTAGTAAATTAACTTCACTTTTTTGCCTAATACGAAAGCTATGGATAACCGTTCATACTTTTACTACTTGTTCACGAAGTTCAAAGGAACTGCACTGACGTGTTTTGTAATTACATCGCCCGCAGGCTTATATTGACATAGGTGTGTGGAAGATCTGCATTGTCCTTGCGATTTTTTTTTTAGGATTGCTTTCATAGTTTCATACTATGACCTGAAATCAGACGGTGCCAGTTTAAATTTCAGAAATGAGGTGGACCTGTTACCTAGCCGACGTGACGTCACACATACGCGAAGTTCTGCGGTAAGATGATTGAAGTTAAGTGGAAGACGTCATGTGGTTTTCCTCAGTTGACATCTCGACGCACCACTGATCAAGAGCTCATTCAATCCACAATTGCCTGCTCTATTCTTTTCTTACAACTTGGCATCAACATGGAATGTGCGTTGGGTATGTATGACTTTTATTTCACTGCTCTTATTGAATGCTTTCTGAATTAATGTACGATGCAGCTTAAGACTGATCTGATCTATTCTAATCTTCTCTTTGATGAATTTCCTCCAGGCTCCGTCTACCCTCCTCCAAGTGGTCTGAAGGCCGGAGAGAGTACTGTGTTCTTCCCCGATAATCGTGAGATATTCTGCGGGTAAGTCTTTCTGTACCTTTTTTTTATCAGACTGAAATTAGTGTTTAGATAGTCAATTCAATATTTTCTTGTTTGGAATTCTGAAGGTAAAGTATTAATTTTGATCTTTCAGGTCCCGGTGTGAAACTGCTGTCATAGAGCTTCCCTTGACGCCGCCTCCGTCGCCGCAGTTGCCCTCGCCGCCTCCTCGATCGCCGTTCGTGCCCTCGCCAGCGCCTCCATGCTCCCCGGTTCCTCCTCCCACGCCCACGACCGCCCCTTCGCCAGCGCCTCTTCACTGCAGGGTCTCCTCGGCAGCCCACGATATCATCCCGATGCGCCCTGTCTCTCCTCCCGAGGTTCTCGTGGCCATTTTAACTCTGTCTCCTGCAGCTCCCCCTTCGTCCACGCCTTCGGCCGCTCTTCCTCCCTCACTGGCTTCAGGAGAGGTCTTTCCCTCCCGAAGGACACCCTCAGAGCTTCCCGCGACGTCGTCTTCAAGGCGCCGTTGCATGACTCCTGCGGACGTGGCCGCCGTCGTCAACCTGGCGGCGATGTTGGTGTTGTTCGTGGTTATTCTGATATTTCTTAAGAAAATGTGGAACAACGCTTAATATCATAGATTCTTTATCATCTCCATCGACATTTGAGTATAACCTTTATGCTCGGGGGCAAAATCAGCAACAATTCTATATCCTCTACGCGAGTTCATCCATGTTCACAGAGGTGACGGCACCATTTTCTGAATAATAGAAAATATAGACAATAAATTTGTTTTTCTTATACGCACTTTCTTGTTTCTCTTGCCACTAAGAGTTATATACTCTCCTTCTGATACAGCGAAGTACAATGAAGGATACGCCGTCACTGAATATCTTAAAAGCACAGTAAATATTTAACTCTCTGTGCAGGTTCCGTAGCCTGAGAAAATACATGATATATAATATATAATCAGTCCATGAATATGCATATATACACATAATAAGAGAAATATGGAACATAATTTTTGTATATATTATTGTAGCTGTTATCGCAATTCGTAAACCATTAAAATCCCACGTCCTATTTTGAAACCTAAAACGAAAGTGACGTTGTTCTTCTAAGTTTAATACCCTACATTCAGTCCCTTAGAATTCTTTGCTCCTATGAGAACAAACTATAGTTACAAACAAACAAACTATAGTTACCTTTCTCTACATGCCTTCCGTATAGCACTTCCTAGAGTATTCCACATCAACTCAGATTGGAAAAAAATAAGAAAATAAGGGAAAATTATTGTCTGTCGGAAGGTCCACGTCGGTAACCTTAAGGTCAATTCTCACATGAAGTCTGCATGTCAAATGAGGGAAGGGAGAACTGAATATTTTGGGGATCAAAAGCTTTTTCTATACGGAATGAAAAACATAAAAGGAACTAGTGATTTGAAATTTTAATTTATTGTTGCGCGATTGGTATAGTAAGTTTTATATTAAGTTATGTGTTAATTATACTGCAGTGAGTGTTCACGTAATGAATATTATATACGAATTGAGCTTAGATTTAAAATGAACACACTATACTTTCATGGATTTAAGTCAATTAACTTCACTTTTTTTGCCTAATACGAAAGCTATGGATAACCGTTCATACTTTTACTACTTGTTCACGAAGTTCAAAAGAACTGCACTGACGTGTTTTGTAATTACATCGCCCGCAGGCTTATATTGACATAGATGTGTGGAAGATCTGCATTGTCCTTGCGATTTTTTTTTAGGATTGCTTTCATAATTTCATACTATGACCTGAAATCAGACGGTGCCAGTTTAAATTTCAAAAATGAGGTGGACCTGTTACCTAGCCGACGTGACGTCACACATACGCGAAGTTCTGCGGTAAGATGATTGAAGTTAAGTGGAAGACGTCATGTGGTTTTCCTCAGTTGACATCTCGACGCACCACTGATCAAGAGCTCATTCAATCCACAATTGCCTGCTCTATTCTTTTCTTACAACTTGGCATCAACATGGAATGTGCGATGGGTATGTATGACTTTTATTTCATTGCTCTTATTGAATGCTTTCTGAATTAATGTACGATGCAGCTTAAGACTGATCTGATCTATTCTAATCTTCTCTTTGATGAATTTCCTCCAGGCTCCGTCTACCCTCCTCCAAGTGGTCTGAAAGCCGGAGAGAGTACTGCGTTCTTCCCCGATAATCGTGAGATATTCTGCGGGTAAGTCATTCTGTACCTTTTTTATCAGACTGAAATTTGTGTTTAGATAGTCAATTCACTATTTTCTTGTTTGGAATTCTGAAGGTAAAGTATTAATTTTGATCTTTCAGGTCCCGGTGTGAAACTGCTGTCATAGAGCTTCCCTTGACGCCGCCTCCGTCGCCGCAGTTGCCCTCGCCGCCTCCTCGATTGCCGTTCGTGCCCTCGCCAGCGCCTCCATGCTCCCCGGTTCCTCCTCCCACGCCCACGACCGCCCCTTCGCCAGCGCCTCTTCACTGCAGGGTCTCCTCGGCAGCCCACGATATCATCCCGATGCGCCCTGTCCCTCCTCCCGAGGTTCTCGTGGCCATTTCAACTCTGTCTCCTGCAGCTCCCCCTTCGTCCACGCCTTCGGCCGCTCTTCCTCCCTCACTGGCTTCAGGAGAGGTCTTTCTCTCCCGAAGGACACCCTCAGAGCTTCCCGCGACGTCGTCTTCAAGGCGCCGCTGCATGACTCCTGCAGACGTGGCCGCCGTCGTCAACCTGGCGGCGATGTTGGTGTTGTTCGTGGTTATTGTGATATTTCTTAAGAAAATGTGGAACAACTCTTAATATCATAGATTCTTTATCATCTCCATCGACATTTGAGTATAACCTCTATGCTCGGGGGCAAAATCAGCAGCAATCCTATATCCTCTACGCGATTTTGTACATGTTCAGAGAGGTGATAGCATTATTTTCTGAATAATAAAAAATATAGACATTAAATATATACATGCTTTATTGTTCCTCTTGCCCCTAAAAATATACTCTCCTGTTACTGTTACAGCGAGAAGTACTGTTAAGGATAAACCGTTAAGGAATACGTTAAAAGTAAATGTTTTACTCTATGTACAGGTTCCGTAGACGTCGATATGTATATATATATATATATATATATTTATATATATATATGTATATATATATATATATATATATATATATATATATATATATATATCCATGGATATGTGTATCTATATATTTAAAAGAGATGTAGAAACATTTTTGCATAAAATAAATTGTTGCAATTCGGAAAAGAAAATCCTACAGTTCTAATCTGAATCCTATAACAAAAGTGACGTTATTCTACCGAGTTCAATCCTCCAAATTCAATCCTTAGAAGTCAGTTGCTTCCATGGGCATAAATATCCTGTTTTCAATGCATTTACCTTTCTCTACACATCCTCCGCATAGCATTTCCTGGAGAATTTTATAGCAACTTGGAATAAAACCACGATAGAAAAATAAGAAAATAAGGTGAAATTGTTGTCTGTCGGAAGTTCTATCTCGGTAATCTGATGGTCAATTCTCACATGAAGCCTACAAGTCAAAGGAGGGGAGGCAGAATTGTGGATTTTTGACTCAAATGCTGATATTTGTATCAGAAAGAAATGCATAAAAGGAAACAACGATTTCAAATTAGGATATATTGTTGCTTGAAAGGTATAGGATATTAAATTTAGATTAAAACGAATACGCTATATTTTCATGGAGTATGGCATAATAACTAAAGTTATTTCAAAAACTGACATTTGTATAAGGAATGAAATGCATAACATGAAACAGTGATTTCAATTTATGATTTTACTGTTGCATGGCTGGTATAGGAAATGCTATTTTAAGTTATGTGTTCATTATATTGCAGCAATATTTCTTCTCATGATGCAAAGTTTACATCAAATATTAGATATGAATTAGGTTTATATTGGAAATTAACATATTAGTTTTCCATGGAGTATGGTATATCAGTGTTTTTTCTACCTGTTCACGAAGGTCGAAAGAATTGTACCATTGGCTAAATTACAGGCGTGTTTTCAATTGGCCGCAAAATCGTCTTATACTGAATGAACGATAATTTATAAGTACATCGCCAGCAGGCCTTCTGGAAGTAGGAGATCCTATAGGACATAGGAAGTTTGGGAGATATAGGCCCTTGTCGAGAGAATTTCCAAGATCACTTGTATGATGTTATACTATGACCTGAAGTGACCTTGTACATCAAATATGAGATCCATCAATAGACCAATGCCAATTTAAGTGTCGGGAATGAGGTGGAGCTGCATCCTAGCCGAAGTGACGTCACAAATGAATGCGCGAGGTTCTGCGGTAAAATGAATGAGTTTTAGTGGTAGACGTCAAGTGTTTTTGCACAGTTGATATCTCGACGCACCATTGATAAAGAGTTCATTCAGTTGTCTGCTCTATTCTTTTCTAATACAACTTGGTACCAATATGGAATGTGCGTTGGGTATGTATTGCTTTTATTTCACTGCTCTTATTTAATGCTTTCTGAATTAATGTGCGATGCAGCTTAAGACTGATCTGATCGATTCTAATGTTCTTTTTTCATGAATTTCCTCCAGGCTCCGTCTACCCTCCTCCAAGTGGTCTGAAGGCCGGAGAGAGTACTGTGTTCTTCCCCGATAATCGTGAGATATTCTGTGGGTAAGTCTTGCTGTACTTTTTTTTAAATCAGATAATCAATTCACTGTGTCCAATTCTTGCTTGGAATTCTGAAGCTAAAGTAGTGATTTTGATCTTTCAGGTCCCGGTGTGAAACTGCTGTCATAGAGCTTCCCTTGACACCGCCTCCGTCGCCGCAGTTGCCTCCACGATCGCCGTTCGCGCCCCCTTCAGCGCCTCCCTGCGTGCCGGTCCCTCCTCCCACGCCCACGACCGCTCCTTCGCCAGCGCCCCTTCACTGCAGGGTCTCCTCGGTCGCCCACGATATAATCCCGATGCACCCTTCTTATCCTCATGCGGTTCTCGTGGCCCTTTTAACTCCGCCTCCTGCAGCTCCTTCTTCACCGACGCCCTCCACTGCCCTTTCTCCTTCGCTGGCTTCAGGAGAGGTCCTTCCCTCCCGAAGGACGCTTCCAGAGCTTCCCGCGACGTCGTTTTCAAGGCACTGTTGCATGTCTCCTGCGGACGCGGCTGCCATCGTCAACCTGGTGGCGATGTTGATGTTGTTCGTGGCTATTATGATATTTCTCAAGAAAATCTATGGTTAATTTGACTTTATTCTAATAAAGTGTTTAATGTTTTCATTGTTTGAAGATACTGACCCTTCGTCTGATTCTCTTGTTTTTGGGTTGAGCCTTTAATGCGCCCGAGTTTGGTTTGGAAAATACTGCACATTCATTGTATATATATGTATATACAATGCTACATCTTTAAGATCTTAAAGCACATAGGCTTTTCTCATTTTACATTTAGTTTTCCTCATTCATAAAGTAATTTTTGTTACGGAATGAATTGCATGTTTTTTTTTCGACAACTTCAACTGAGGATATATGGATATTATACCACATTTATCTGATTAGGCTAATGAGTACAGGGTTGTATGTTCTCGTTTTCTTTTTTTCTTTTCTTTTTTTATCATAAACCTGGGATCTTTATCTTTTTTTCAGTGGAATATTCTAACTGAACTTTAGAGACCTAGAAATCGTTCTCTCTTGTTAGTGTTTTAAGTCACAATGTCTCGATTTCTTCAAGTGATTCTCAAACCTGAGGAATAAGGTCAAAATGGGACTTGCGAAGTGCTATATCTGACCCTAAGGACAGAACAAGCTAAATAAGGTCCTTTAGTTAGAGATATGAGATGTGGCAGGTGATGGTGTGTGGTTTTCTCAATCATATTTTATTCTTTGCTGTCGAGAGGTAAAAAGAAAACTGTCTATCACAGGCGCCTTGAACTTTCACATGGAGTTTGTATTAGATATGAATACCTCTCTTTCTCAGGACCTTCTTTCCATCTCCCCAAACGAGGCCTCTCCCTGTTGAAGTATGCTACTGCTGCCTGACTCCGGTGAACAAAGCCGGAATCGAAACGGCATGTCTGATTCCGTTCAGCTGTAGCAGTATTCATTTTTTTTTATTTGTGAAAGTAAAATCAGGATTAGGAATAATATCTGCGTATTTAGAGAGTAGTCTTCACCTTTTTATCGTTAACGGAAGTTCTTTTCGTGGCGGTGTGGTGGTGCACTTATTAAAAAAACTATATTGTTCAGTTATAATTAAGGTTTTATGATAATAGACGATGATACTAGATAGTGATGATTACAGAACAACCTCTATAATGGGTGGTGTCATCCTGATATAAAAGGGAATAAAGAGAAGCAGGTATCTTCACGTATAAACGTTTTTTGAAAAACACACCAAGAAATATAAGCATTTCCAAATCAGTCTTTTCTCATTTTACATTTAGTTTCCGTCATTCATAAGGCCATTTTTGTCACGGAATGAATTTCTTGTGTTTTTTCGACCTCAACTGTGGATATATGGATACTGTACCACATATATCTGATTCCACTCATGAAAATGTTCTCGATTTTTTTTTTATCAGAAACCTGGGGTCATTATCTTTTTTCAATGGAATATTCTAACCCACCTTTAAAGACATAGAAATCGGTCCCTCTTGTTAGTGTTTTAAGTTACAATGTTTCGATTTCTTCAAGTGATTCTCATGATCTGATGTGACCCAATATCAACGACTGAGGAATAAGGTCAAATTGGGACATACGAAGTGCCATAACTGACCTTAAGGACAGAACAATTAGAGATTTGGAAGAAAAACCCACAATACAAAAAACTAGATTATTGAAAGTGAGACTACAGTTTCGAAATCCACCTGGATTACATCTTCAGGTCTGAAGGTGGAACCAGGTGGATTTCAAAACTGTAGTCTCACTTTCAATAATCTAGTTTTTGTATTGTGGGTTTTTCTTCCACTGTATCAGCACGGAAGAGTGTTTTGCTATTCAATTAGAGATTTGCAAATATGGCAAGTCATGTGGGGTTTTCTGAATCACCATGTTTTATTCTTTGTTGTCGAGAGGCGCCTTGAACTTTCACATGGAGTTTGTATTAGATATGGAGACCTGATATAAAAGGGAATAAAGAGAAGCAGGTATCTTCACGTATAAACTTTTTTTTTCTGAAAAACACATCAAGAAATATAAGTATTTCCAAATCAGCTGTAGATTTTCTTTAGAAATATCATGATAACCACGAACAAGACCATCATCGCCACCAGGTTGACGATGGCGGCCGCGTCCGCAGGAGACATGCAACAGCGCCTTGAGGAAGACGTCGCGGGAAGCTCTGGAGGCATCCTTCGGGAGGGAAGGACCTCTCCTGAAGCCAACGAAGGAGGAAGGGCGGTGGAGGGCGTCGGTGAAGGAGGAGCTACAGAAGGCGGAGTTAAATTGGCCTCGAAAACCGCGGGAGGAGAGGCAGGGCGCATCGAAATGACCTCGTGGGCGGCCGGGGAGACCCTACAGTGAAGAGGCGCTGGCGAAGGGGCGTTCGGGTGCGTGGGAGGAGAGACCGTGGAACAGAGAGGCGCTGTCGATGGCGTGAACGGCGATCGTGGAGGCGACGAAGACAACTGCGGCGACGGAGGCGGCGTTAAAGGAAGCTCTACAACGGCCGTGTCATTTCGAGACTGCGAAGACCTGAAGTGGAAGAAAACACTGTCAGTCTGAACTCTGAAAATTGCACATATTCTACAGACATGAATGAAACTACCTCAAGAGCACTCCAACGACAGCGTCAAAATGATACAGGTAAAACAAACTCCTCAAACAAAAGATGCTGTACCTCTTACCTACGGATTTCCTGAAGAGAACCAGGAAAGGGGAAATACAGTACGCTCACAGGATGATCCGATACCTGGTGCAGAGTTAAGAATTACTGGAGGAATGAAAACACAGAATAAGAATTAGATTACAACCCTACTTATATTAACTTAATTATAAAAAAATAAACTTTATAAAATTAAATAAACTTGAAAATAATTAAACGAACATCATACATACCTAAACCAATATCCATACTGATGTATTTACGAAAAAAGGCAAACTATTGTCAATTCAAGGACCTCTTTTAGTGTGGCTCTGAGACGATGACTGACGAATTCTCTTCACGTTCTTCCATATAACATCAGTCTTCTTACCGAAGGACCTCAGTTACTGCTCCGAAGATCCTCATATCCTCAAGGTCAATGACGTTACTTCCGAAACGTAGCGAGTTGACCTTATTCCCCAGGTATGAAACGAGTCGGTTATCTCAGGACATCTGATATAGGGTCAGTGCGGTTTGATGACTCTGGGTTATAAGGAAATGGTAAGATTAGAAGAAGTGTATAATATATATATGTACATACACACACATATATAAATATATATGTATGTGTGTGTGTGTAACATCCACATACATGTGTGTATATAAATGCACATGCATATATGTATATATATACACTTATACACATATATGTGTACATATACGTGTGTATGTGTGCATACACTCTCCTCACACACACACACACGCACACACACACACGTGCGCGCGCGCGCGCATGC
>NC_051398.1:48666058-48668558 GCF_015228065.2 Penaeus monodon
AGAGAAAAGAGGAGAGAAAAAAATAAACAAAAGAAAATGAAATATTTTCCGGGAAACCCTAAAAAAAATCAGATAATTTTTACTTAAAAAGATCAATTTTTTGAAAAAAAAAAGAGAAAAAGAAAAAAGAAAGGGAAACAGACGAAGAACAAGAAAAGAAAAGGGAGACAGAAGAAGAAGAAACAAAGACAAGGGGAGAAAGAAGAAATAAAGAAGAAAAAAGGGGGAAAGGGAGAGGAAAATGGAAAATTTTTTTTTTTGAAAGTCCGGCACGGATGATCGAGGACGTTCGTGAATGCGAATCCCTCCCAATGGCTTCGTTCGCGGCACAAAAATAGAGCCGATTATTTTTCCCTCGCGTCTAAATCTCTCTGTGGACTTGTTTGAAAGACCTCTGTCAAAAGAAGGGGAAAAAATGTACACGAAAGGAGAAAGAATGGGCGAGGGGGGGGATTACAGTGGGAGAGAAAAGAGAGAGAGAGAGAGAGAGAGAAAAGAGAGAGAGAAGAGGAGAGAGGGAGAGAGAAAAGAGAGAGAGAGGAAGGAGCAAAAGCCACAAAAGTTGCTATCGATTCAAGGGATCCGAAGTTTATTGTCGTCACAGTACGCGTCTTTTGGGTACAAAAAAAAAACAGTATACCAGAGAATAGGACTAAAAAACATTTTATCTTTTATTAAGCCAAAGGTTATTTTGTGACTAATTTCTTTTTAAACGCAAAAGACACGGCGAATAGCAAATAGCATTAGAACCCCTGATTTTTATTTTAAAGAACTGGTAAATTTGAGGATATTAAGACACACGAAAAAATAGGGAAAAAAACAGGTGACTTTTTTTCCTTTTACGCAGAGGACATGATGGTATTCCGGGCACGAGGAACAGAACACTGTGATTTATTTTAAAGAAAGTTTTTAAACTGGAGGAACTAAGGAACATAACACTGGCAAAATGAAGAAAATTCACTGGCTTGTTTTACGCAAAGGAGGAATATGATTTCTTAAAGGAAGTTATTTAACTGGTGAAATGAGGCAAATTTAAGAGGTTTATTTAGGCAAAGGACATTACGGCACGCCAGAAAAATAGGAATAAAAAAAATTTAACGTGTTAAATGAGGAGAAACTCAAGCTTTTCCACATACAAGCCAGATAACAGGATTAGAACACTGATTTTTAGAAGTATATGAAATGACTATTCAAATGCAGTGGGTATGTAAATGAAGTGACTAATCATATGAAGTAATTATTCAAAATATCCATTTAAATGAGGCAAATATGTAAGTGAAGTAACAATTATAAATGAAGAAGCTGTACAGTCGATATTGAATAACCTTGGAAAAGCTGTTACAAGGCACATTAAAAAAAAAAAAAAGTAAAACTCATATATATATATATATTTCTTTCTTACAGACAGAGAGAACATTAGATCATATTATCTCGGTATCAAGTCCAGGGAGCAGTGGTTGTCGTCCTCATCACCTCATCACAGGTGGTCCCAGGAAGATCGAAGTCGTTGGCGGTGTCGTCGAATCGTCCGTGTACACCATGAGCGTGTAGGACGTGGACCGTGGGCTTCGCGGCTGACGAAGGACCTCTCCCTGCAGGAGGGGCTGAAGGCCACCTCGACAACCCTCTGGCGTTGCCTGTGGCAGGACGCGATCTTCTTTCCTCAGGGTCGGGAGAGCCTCGCGTTTCCCTCCGTCCCCGGGTGTTGGGAGAGGTTTCCGAATCCCTCTTGGCTGTAGCTTGTCGGGTCCCTGGGAGAAGGAGCGAAGCCCACCTCGGCAGAGTGGCTGGGCGCGGACCTCCGGGCGAAGGGCGGCGGGAAGGGGCGTCGGTCGGAGGCGCACAAGCGCGCAAATCGGAGGAGGAGGCTGATAGATGGCGAAGGGGCCGGGATGGGGAGCGAGGAGGAGGTAACGAAGGAGAGGCCGAGGAGGGAGACCTAGCCCGAGCATAGGCAGAAGGAGGAAGAGGAGGTGGCGGCTGTGGGTATCCTTTCGCTCCTCCTGGTGGCGGTGGCGGACGCGCAGAGTCGCTATGGGCGTGCGACCAGACGGGGGACCGCGGCGGCAGAGGGAGGGCGTTCTGTGGGCGGGATTGCGATACGGCGGTGGGCGTGGGAGGCAGCTTGAACACGGGCGTCCTCGGGGGCAGAGGGGGCTTGTCATGAACGCCAGGGACGCCTGGGAACTCGGATTCCTGGGCGGGATCGGGCGGGCGGCGGCGGCGAAGGTGCGAGGTGGCTTCGGAGGCGGGACTGACTTACGCCCGCAACTGAAACAAATATCTCTCGTAAATAAAAACAAAAGTTAAAGAAATCTACAAGACAGAAAAAACAGACACGAAGACTTCATCGCTTTATCAGACTTCGTGTATAAAAAAAAATCATTCAAAAAACATTTCAAACATGATTTTCTTCATCTTGTTACACTTCCACACTTAATTTAAGGATTCCAAAAACATTTCTAACGCGTTTACCTTTCTAGTTGAGCGAGGGACACTC
>NC_051398.1:48672576-48680076 GCF_015228065.2 Penaeus monodon
TTTTCCATTTTTTTCTGTTTCGAATTAATCTCTCTAATCCCCTTTCCCTCTGTCTATCTATAATCTGTCATCCCCTACAAACACACACACACACACAACACAAAACACACCCCCCCACACAAAACAAAAAACATTATATAATTTTTTATATAAAATTAATTATATAAAAAAATATAAAAAATGTCTATCTACCCGGGTTCTTCCTATTTATCTTTTTTATTTTTTCCCCTTCCCTCTACATCCCTTTCCCCTCTTTCCCCCCTTGTTCTTCTTTCTCCAAACTCTTCCGTGTCTTCCTCCCGCCACCCCCCCCTCTCTCTCTCTCCCCCCTTTCCCTTTTCCCCCCCTCCCCCCTCCCCCTCTCTCTCTCTCTCTCCTCTCTTCTCTCTTCTCTCTCTCTTCTCTCCTCCCCCTCCCCCGTCCCTCCCTCTCTTTATTCCCCCCCCAACCCTTCGAAAAAATTTACAACCTTTTACACCCTTTGAAAAAAGACCACTGAGCATTTTACACTGCCGCCCGTTTGGTTTTTGTGCTTACTTCGAAAGTTTTTTTTTAAGTTTGAAAGGGTCTCTAGTATTTTTTTTTTTTGGATTTTTTTTTTTTTTTTTTTTGGGGGGGGGTGGGTTTTAAAAAGAGGGATGATTTTTTTCTTTTTCTTTAGTAGGGAATCTTGTTGTTTTTTCGCAATGTAGTCATCATTTTTTTGCTTTGGTTCCCCCTTTTTTTTTGGGGTTTTCTCGATTTTTATCTGCTTCTCTCTTCTCTTCCCCTTTCTCTCCCTTCTTTTTCTATCCTTTACCTTTTTCTCTTATTTTCCCCCTCCATTTTTTTTTATTATCACCCCCCCTCCTTTTTACTTTTTCACCCTTTTTTCCCTCCTGTCACCCCCCCCCTTTTGGGCTCTCGCCTCCCCCCCTTCTTTCCCCATTTTTTACTTGCCCCTTTCCCCCTTCCCCTTCTTCCCCCCTTTTCCTTCTCCCCTTTCTGCCTTTTCCTTTTTTTTCTTGCTCTATTTTCCCCCTTTTTTCCCTCTTGAATCCAATTTTCTCCTCCTTTTCTTTTCTCTCTCTTTTCCCCTCCCTTCATTTTTCCCCCTTTGCTTTCTCTCCCCCCTCCCCCCTCTTCCTTTTTCCCCCCCTTTTTTTATCCCCATCCCCCTCCCTTTTTTTTCCCCCCAAATCCCCTCTCCTTTTCTCTTTTTTCACTCTTTTCCCCTTTCCCTTCACTCCCCTCTCTTTTTTCTCCCCCCCCTCTCCCCCCCCATTCCCCTCTCTTCCTCTCATTTAAACCCTTTTCCCTTCCTCCCTCTCCACTCCCCGCCCTTCTCCCCCTTCTCCCCCCTCCCCCCCTTTTCCCTTTTTTTTAACATTTACCCTTTAGGCTGAAAGACAGGAAAAAGTTTTTGTGTGGTTGTTGCTCTTTTTTCTTACTGAGTGTTGCAAAAAAAGTGAAAAAAAGGGGTTGCAATTTTTGCAAGGTTACAATTTTTGCAATTGCATATAGGGGTTCTTGTATACCCGGTTTTTTTGCACTATTTTATGGGGGAGGGAAAGTACATTTGTCTTTGCTTGGGTGTGCCCTGGGGGGGGTAAAAAAGACCCAAGCGAAAGGACACACAAAACCACAGGCCGCACCCCAAAAACCAAAAAAAAACACCCCACCCCAACCACAAAAAACCACGCGCACACAAACCCCAAAAACACCAAAAAACACCACACACAAAACACACCCGCAAACACACAAAACAACACACAAAAATAAAAAACTCACACAAAAAACACAAACCCCCACACCCCTACAAACAAAACCACGCACCGGCAAAAGGGAAAAACCAAAGCTCAAAAAGGGAAAATAAATAGAAAAAAAACGAAAAAATAGAATCGACAAGAGAAAAGAGATTTAAAATAAATTCAAATAGCCTTCTCAGTTTAACAAAGCCAGGGGCGCTTTCACTACGAATTTCGATGTCGACCGGGCCCGCCCGTTCTCGGAAAATTTTAAATTTAAAACTCTCTTTTCTCTTTTCCTTCCCGCCCCCTCTTTCTATCTCCCCTTTTTTGTCGTTTCGGGCTTCAAATCTCGTTTTTTTTTTCACTCATATTATCTCTCTCTCTCTCTCTTCTCGATTTCATTTACTTTAGTTCTCTTCTAAAATTCTCTCTCTCCTCCCTTTTTTTCCCTTTTCCCCCCCCCCCCGTCCCCCCTTCCCCCCTCCGTTTTTTTTCTCTCCTCCTCTTCTTCTTACTCTCTCCTTCTCCTATTCCCCTTCTTCTCTCGCTCTCTCTCCTCTTTCTCTCTCCTCCTCCTCCTCCTCCCCTTCTCTCCTCTCCCCCTCCTCCTTTCCCCTTCTTCCCCATCGATGTTTTAACGCATGAAATTCCCAGGGAAATCGCTAAAAAAACAAAAAAAGCTTCATGGTCAAATATGCTCCGTTCGTCTCCTGGGACGTTTGATTCTGGGGTTTTAAAACGGGAAACTTTTAAAGCTGGGTGTTGTAACTGAGAAGCTGATAAAATTAATGATCGTAAAAAACATTGTGATGTTAAAGCTAGTGTATTAATGGTAATGTTTTTGTTGTTATTTTTATTATTATTATTATTATTTTTTTATTATTAATTTTTATTATTATTACTATTATTTATTATTTTTATTTTTTTTTCTTTCTGCCCAATTTAAAAACAAAAAAACCCCCCTCCGTACCCGCGACCTAGGGGGGATTGAAGTTTGAGGCCCAAAGGAAAAACCAACAGAAATATGCAAACACCCCTTCGCAGGCCTCCCCGAGTGTCTAGCGAAAAGGGATTTCATTACCTCATTATTTCTCTTCCCTTATCCCTTTTAAATTTTTTTCTTTTTTTGTTAGTCAAATGGGCGAACCCCGGGCCGGGGGGGGAACTATCTCGTTCCCAGTAACCCCGGCGGATTTTGAAAATGGAAGATTAGACTTAGTTTTGCCCTACGGGATGCCCCCCCTTGTTGGGTCCGGGGTGACAGGCGACGCTTCCACTCTCATTTTAAAAGCAGGATCTTTTTGCCACTGCCAACAAGCATACCGCGCCCCAAAAAAACCTTGGATTTCCCCGGGGCCCCGGGGCAAGGTGGGTTTAAAAAAACCACTTGACGCCCTGTGGGCATTTTTGTACCTACTTTTTTAAAACCCGTTTCCCGGGGGCTAGGTTTGGAAATTTTTTTACATTTAAAAATTTTTTTTGGGTTTTAAAAAAATCCCGCGTGCGCTCCCAACCCCGTTTCGCGGGAATGCGGGTGTGCATGGATGCACCCCGACTCGGGATTCAGCGATTTGTGGGGTGCACTCGATTATTTACTAATTTTAGGTAAATCAAAAACCCATTATTATAAAAATTTTATTTTTATCAATTTATTTTTTGTTACAATGATAATTTTGATAATGAATTTTTAAAAACAATATGATAATAATAAAAATATTCTAGCTATAACAATAAAAATTTTATATTACGAATGATGGGTAACAAAAAACAAAGTAAACCCAAAAATGCCCGTACCCCTTTTCCACGGAAATTTCCCGAAGAGAAACCCGGGAAAAAAAATACAGTACGCTACAGGGGATCCCATTTCCCGGGCAGAGTTAATTCCCGGAGGAATGAAAAAAAGAAATTTAAAAATTTGTCACAAACCCTACTTCTATTAACTTAATTATAAAAAAATAAGCTTTTTTAAAATTACATAAACATGAAAATAATTAAACGAACATCATACATACCTAAACTAATATCCATATTGACGTATTTACGAAAAAAAGCAAACTATTGTCAATTCAAGGACCTCTTTTAGTGTGGCTCTGAGGCGATAACTGACGAATTCTCTTCACGTTCTTCCATATAACATCAGTCTTCTTACCGAAGGACCTTAGTTACTGCTCCAAAGATCCTAATATCCTTAAGGTCAATGACGTCACTTTCGAAACGTAGCGAGTTGACCTTATTCCCCAGGTATGAAACGAGTCGGTTATCTCAGGACATCTGATATAGGGTCAGTGCGGTTTGATGACTCTGGGTTATAACGAAATGGTAAGATTAGAAGAAGTGTATAATATATATGTATATATACATATATATGTGTGTGTGTTTACATCTATATACATGTGTGTATATATATATATATGCACATGTATATATGTATATATATACACACATATAGTGTATATATATACACACATATATGTGTATATATATACACACATATATGTGTACATATATGTGTGTGTGTGCATACACTCTCCTCACACACACGCACACACACACACGCATGTGCGTGCGTGCGCATGCATATATGTATTTATGTATCTACACATACTGTTACATCTAGGTGTATGATTTGTTAATTATACACTAATGAAATTTCCTTTCTGCTCATTATGCTTACCACTCGTTATCATTTCTCTTCATCCCTTCTATTCCTCTTTGTTCACGGAGCATTATCCTTCATAAAATAAAGTTCTTTCTAATAATAAGGACTCATTATAATCTGTTACCAATAACAACGCAGAGGAGGAATCTGACGAGAACGACTTCGGGCAGGAAAGGCGTCGCTTGAAGGCCCGGGAGGAAAGGGAAGAGAAGGCGACGAAGGAGGAAGAACAGCAGAAGGCGATGGAGGAGGAGGAACAGCAGAAAGCGGTGAGGATGTCAAAAGAACAACAAAGAGAGGAGGAGGAGGACGCACTGGGCGGTCGAGATCCTACAGTGAGGAGGCGCTGGAGAATAGGATTTCGGGGGCGTGAGAGGCGAGGAAACTAGGAGGTTTGGCGAGGCGTGAATGGGGATCCTGGTGGCGACGAAGGCAACTGCGGCGATGGTGGTGGTGTCAAGGGGGTCTTTCCCCGGCAGTAAATTCACCCGAGTTTAGAATACCTGCAAGAAGGCAAAGAAAGATACGTTTTATCTGAAGTTGCTGGAACGAAGAGAATCACAAAACTTCTGGAATGAGAATGATGTAAAAGAAAGATTTTGTAAACATAAAAAGGGGGAAAATTTTTGGGTTTAAAAGAATTGAGAGGAAAATGGAAAACTTTATACATATTCTTACCTCCAGTTTTCACCCTGAAGATCCCGAAAGGGTAAAAAATATATTCTTGCTAAATCCATTGGTAGAGTTTTCCCGGGAAAACCTTTAAGTCCATTGGGATATAAATAAAATCATCCTTTAAATTCTCCTACCATAAATCACCATGAAATATACCCATCCACAAATTTAAGTAAAAAAAAAAAAAAAAAATACACGTTCCATATCAACCCCAAAAGAAGTTATTAACACATCGAAGTAGAGCGGTTTATCTATTTTTCTCTGTGTCTCTGAGTTTCATCAAATTGTCTTCCTTATATCCTCAACGCTCTTAGCAAGGACCCCATTTGCTTCCCATTTATTAAGGAGGCTTGTTCCTTCCTTGAGGATGTCGGTGGTCATTTTAAGGGTATGGGATTTCAGTGTCCCTTTAAGGATGGGATTTCAGTGTATTTAGGAGGATTTCAGTGTCATTTTAAAGGGGATGGGAAATTTTAGTGTCATTTAAGGGTATGGAATTTCAGTGTCATTTAAGGGTATGGGATTTCAGTGTCATTTGAGGCTACGGGTGCATCGGTGTCACTTGAATGTAGCGGTGTCATTTAAACAAAAATATCGGTTCACTTTAGGATATCAGTGTTACTTAAGAACAACAATGCATTAACAATATCGGATTCATTTTAGAAATAGTGGTGTCACATAAGAATAACCCTGTCACTTAGGGATATGGATGTCACAGGTAAGAATTGACCTACGTTAATTTCATCTGCTTAATATCAGGCGCAAAAGTTTCCTTGTTAAATCGGGTCAGTCCACAGCAGTGCTCATTCCAAGTTGCTGTAAATACTTCAGGAAATTATATTGGGAGGTTGTGTAGGAGGTAAATATACCCGAAACCGGGATGTTTATTCTCAAAGATTGAATGTTCTATATCTTTCTTTTATATATATATATATATATATATATATATATATAATATATACAACATATATAAAATTTCATCATATATATACTTTATAAAATATATATATATATATATATATATAATATATATATATATAACAATATATTATAATATAATAAAAATATAGATATAATATAATAACATACATATAATATAACGACTGAATAGCAAAACATCTCCTGCTGATACAATGGAAGAAAACCCACAATGCAAAAACTAGATTTATTGAAAGTGAGACTACAGTTTCGAAATCCACCTGGATTCCATCTTCAGGTCTGAAGATGGAATTGTATTGTGGGTTTTTCTTCCATATACAGACACATACATATATATATACATAATATAATGAAAAAAAAACATTCAATCTATGAGAATGAACATCCAGGTATCGGGTATATCTACCTCACTCTACACAACTTCCAAATATCATTTCCTAAAATATATACATATATATGTAGGTAATATGTACATATATATATATTTAAGTATATATATACACACACGCACACACACACACATGGACCTCACCGAAGGCCCTTTAAAGCCGCGGATCCTCAAGATTCATGACATCACTTCCGGTGATACAACAGTTTGACCTTATTTCCTGAAACATAACTTTTATTCGGCCAGCCCAGGTCACAGTTCAAGTTAAGTATATTAACCACAGTACAATTAGACCTGGGCCAATGTCCATTCGAAAAATATTTCATTTGGAGTTCATGGTGAATATAGTCTGTTGTGAGATGTCATCTTGACATTTAAAGGCAGTGTAATTAAGTTTTCTTTTCTGTACTCTGAAACCTTTGGTGAAAAAAAAATTTTTTTTTAAAATTCCCTTTTTTAAACAAAAATGGGCCCAATTTTGGTTTTTTTTTTATTTTTGAACCCTTCTTTTTGTTTTATTTAATTCCTTTTTAATTTGTTTTAAAAGGGGTTTGTTATTTTAAAATTTTGAAAATTAAAAGCAAATTTTTAAAGGTTTTTTTGAAATCACAACCTTCCGTTTTTTTAAAATTTATTATTTTAAATTTTCTTTTATTTTTTTTTTTCCGGAAACCGCGGGCGTTTTTTTGGGAAAATTTTCTTTTTAAAAAATATTTTTTTTAAGAAATTTGCACTTTTAAAATTTTTCCCAAAATTTTTAATTTTTCTTAAAGTTAAACCCCCTTTTTTAAGTTTTTTAAAAAAATGATATTTTCATTACATTTAAAAATATTTTTGTGAAACGAAATGTGCATTTTTTATATTTCTGGTCGGGACTTTTTTTTATTAATTTAATTTTGTAATTCATTAGAGTTTTTTTAATGAATGATTGAGCTTTTTTTTTCTTTTTTAAAAAAATATTTTAAAAAACCCCGGGTAGAAATAATTAAATAAAGGAGGATTTTTATTACCCGGCTTTACTGAAGACTTCACGTACAAAAAGATTTTAATAACATAGTAAGTATACCCCTCATACATCTAAAAAATTTTTACATACTTTTTCCCAGTTT
>NC_051398.1:48684441-48693279 GCF_015228065.2 Penaeus monodon
CCTTAAAGTGACACCTGATGATCCCTTGTTAGCTTTTAAATGACACCGTGTAATACCACTTAAGGGACACAATGCCCCGTGCCTCAAATGACACTGAAATCCCATACCCTTAAATGACAGAATTCCATCTTAATCACTGAAATTCTATATCCTTAAATGACACTGAAATCCCATACCCTTAAATGACACTGACATCCCATACCCTTAAATGACACTGAAATACCATACCCTTAATTGACACCGACATCCTCAAGGAAGGAACAAGCCTCCTTAATAAATCGGAAGCAAATGAGGTCCTTTGCTAAGAGCGTTGAGGATATAAGGAAGACAATTTGATGAAACTCAGAGACACAGAGAGAAATAAGATAAAACGCTTTACTTTGATGTGTTAATAACTTCCTTTCGGAATGATATGGAACGTGTATTTTTTTTTTTTTTTTACTTAAATTTGTGGATGGGTATATTTCATGGTGATTTATGGTAGGAGAATTAATGGATGATTTGTAGTATATTGCAAAATGGATCTTAAAGGTTTCAGGAACTCTACCACATGGATTATAGCAAGAATATAGTTTTACCCTTTCGGGATCTTCATGGTGAAAACTGGAGGTAAGAATATGTATAAAGTTTTCCATTTTCCTCTCAATTCTTTTCAACCAAAATTTCTCCCTTTTATGTTTACAAAATCTTTCTTTTACATCATTCTCATTCCAGAAGATTTTGTGATTCTCTTCGTTCCAGCAACTTCAGATAAAACAGTATCTTTTCTTTGCCTTCTTGCAGGTATTCTAAACCTCGGGGTGAATTTACTGCCGTGGAGACTCCCTTGACACCACCACCATCGCCGCAGTTGCCTTCGTCGCCACCAGGATCCCCATTCACGCCCTCGCCAACGCCTCCTAGTCCTCGCCTCTCACGCCCCCGAAATCCTATTCTCCAGCGCCTCCTCACTGTAGGATCTCGACCGCCCAGTGCGTCCTCCTCCTCCTCTCTTTGTTGTTCTTTTGACATCCTCACCGCTTTCTGCTGTTCCTCCTCCTCCATCGCCTTCTGCTGTTCTTCCTCCTTCGTCGCCTTCTCTTCCCTTTCCTCCCGGGCCTTCAAGCGACGCCTTTCCTGCCCGAAGTCGTTCTCGTCAGATTTCCTCCTCTGCGTTGTTATTGGTAACAGATTATAATGAGTCCTTATTATTAGAAAGAACTTTATTTTATGAAGGATAATGCTCCGTGAACAAAGAGGAATAGAAGGGATGAAGAGAAATGATAACGAGTGGTAAGCATAATGAGCAGAAAGGAAATTTCATTAGTGTATAATTAACAAATCATACACCTAGATGTAACAGTATGTGTAGATACATAAATACATATATGCATGCGCACGCACGCACATGCGTGTGTGTGTGTGCGTGTGTGTGAGGAGAGTGTATGCACACACACACATATATGTGTGTATATATATACACATATGTTGTATAATATAACATATAGTGTGTATATATATACACATGTATGTATGTATATATATACACATATATGTGTGTATATATACATATATACATGTGCATATATATATATATATACACACACATGTATATAGATGTAAACACACACACATATATATGTATATATACATATATATTATACACTTCTTCTAATCTTACCATTTCGTTATAACCCAGAGTCATCAAACCGCACTGACCCTATATCAGATGTCCTGAGATAACCGACTCGTTTCATACCTGGGGAATAAGGTCAACTCGCTACGTTTCGAAAGTGACGTCATTGACCTTAAGGATATTAGGATCTTTGGAGCAGTAACTAAGGTCCTTCGGTAAGAAGACTGATGTTATATGGAAGAACGTGAAGAGAATTCGTCAGTTATCGCCTCAGAGCCACACTAAAAGAGGTCCTTGAATTGACAATAGTTTGCTTTTTTTCGTAAATACGTCAATATGGATATTAGTTTAGGTATGTATGATGTTCGTTTAATTATTTTCATGTTTATGTAATTTTAAAAAAGCTTATTTTTTTATAATTAAGTTAATAGAAGTAGGGTTGTGATCTAATTTTAATTCTGTGTTTTCATTCCTCCAGTAACTTAACTCTGCACCAGGTATCGGATCATCCTGTGAGCGTACTGTATTTCCCTTTCCTTTGTGTTTTTGTGGGGGTGTTTTGGGTTGTGGGGGTGGGGTGTGTTTTGTACGCGTGCGTGCGTGTGTGTGTGTGTCCTTTCGCTTGCTCTTTCTTTTACCCCCCAGACAAAACCAAAACAATGACACTGTACTCCATCCACCCTACATAGTGAAAACCATAAACGGCTATACAAAACCGATGCAATTGCAAAACTTGAAAACCTCGAACTTAAACCATTTTTATCAGTGTTTTGCAACTCTCAGTAAGGAAAAAAAACAACACCACAAAAAACACTGTTCCTGTCTGCAGCCAAAACAGTGGTTTTAAAAAAAAGGAAAGGGGGGGGAAGGGGAGAGGGGGAGAGAGAGACGGGGAGGGGAGAGGGAAAAAGGAGGGGGAAGATAAAGGGAAGAGAGGGAGAAGTGGGGGAGCAGAGGGGGGGGATGAAGGAGAGAAGAGTGAAGAAGGAGAGGAGTAAAAGAGAGAAGAGGGAGAGGGGGAGGGGAAAACCCAAAGGGGGAGGAGGGGGAAAAAAAAAGGGGAAAAGGAAGAGGAGGAAGAGAGGGGGGGAAGAAAGCAAGGGGAAAAGATGAAGGGAGGAAGAGAGAGAAAAGACAAGGGAGGGAATTGGGAATGCAAGGGGAAAAGGGAGAAAAAGGCAAGGGGGAAAGGAGAAAGGCAGAAAGGGGAAAAGGGAAAAGGGCAAGAAGGGAAGGGAAGTAAAGGGTTTTAAAGAAGGGGAAAGAAGGGGAGGAGGCGAGAGCAAAGGAGGTGGGTGACAGGAGAAAAAAAGGGAGTGAAAGAGTAAAGGGGGGGAGGGAAAAAGATAAGAGAAGGGAGAAAACAAAGGGGAAAGAGGTAAAGGGTAGAAAGAAAAAGGGGAGAGAAAACGGGAGAAGAGAAGAGAGAAGCAGAAAAAAAGTCGAAAAAAACCAACAAAGGGGCAACCAATGCAAACAAATGATGACTACACTTGCGTAAAAACAAAAAAATTCATAAAAAAGAAGAAGAAAAAAAAAAATCCATCTTTTAAAACCGACCCCCCCCCCCAAAAAAAAAAAAAAAAAAAAAAAACATTATCCTAAAAAAAAATATAGAGAAATTGCAGCGTTAAAAAAAAAAAAAAAAAAAAAAAAAAAAAAAAAAATTCGAAGTATTGCAAAAAACCAACGACGGCAGTGTAAAATGCTAGGCGTCTGGTATTTACAAGGGGTAAACTTTTGTAAATTTGCGAGCTGGTATATATGAGAGGGGGACGAAGAGAGGGAGAGAAGGGAGGAGAGAGGGAGAGAGAGAGAGAGAAAAGGAGAGAGGAAAGGGGGGGGGGAGAGAGAAAAAAAGAGGGGGGGGGAGGAAGAAGGAAGAGAGGAGAAAGAAAAAAGGGGGAAAAAGAGGAGAGAGGTATTAAAAAAAAAATAAAAAATTAATAAAATAGTAATAGAATTATAGATAGACAGAGAAGGACTAGAAGATAAGAAACAGACTGATACAGACACAGATAAACAGTAGACAAATGAGAGAGAGAGGGAGCCCATCATCTCACACTGGAATTCCCCCAGGAAAAGACACCCCACCTAAAAACAACCCTGTAGTGTACGTCTCTCACTTAACAGAAAAAGAAATTATTCGCCCAAAGGGATCATCAACTAAACTCCCCTTACTAACACACACACAATGGGGGAAATCAGGGGCTTAAGGGGAAAGAGAAAGGAAAGCAGTAAGGAGAGGGAGAAGGAGAGAGAGGGGGAAGGGAAGGGAGAGGGAGGGAGGGGGGGAGGAAAGGGGAAGTGGGGGGGAGGGAGGCAGAGGGGAAGAAGGAGAGAGAGAGAGAGAGAGAGGAGGTTGGGGAGAGAGAGAGAGAGAAAAAGATCGACAGACGCCCCACCGAGAAAAAGGGCCAAAAAATAACAGACGATAGATGATATACACACAGACATTACACTAAAAAGAAAAGAGATATAGATAGCCGTAAAAAAACAAGAGTATGAAACTGCACCACACGGGCCTACATACACCAAAAATCAACAGCGAAAACAGATAAGAATCAAAAGATATTTCACGATAAGTCTTTCCCAAATTACCTCGATAAAACGAATTTTCAGATTTCATTTTCCGCTTCCATTCTTGTAAGATTTTTTGGTGAAAAGATTACGTCTATTTTCTATTTCTTTTTTTTTATTGGTCTGTTATTTTTCATTTCTTTTTTTTTTTACATCATTTCATTCTTTTTTATAATTTGAACGTTTTTTTGCATTATTATTGTTGTTTTTGTTTTTTTTTCTTATTACTATTTTATTTTTATTTTCATCATCATTATCATTGTTTTCAGCAAATTATTATTTTTATTAATTTTTAAATTATTATTATTATCATTATTATTATTATCTTATTTATTTTTTTTTTATATTATTATTTTTATTGTTATTATTATTATTATTATCATTTTTTCTTTTTTTATTATTTGTATTTTCATTATATTTTCATTATCACTATTATTATTTTTTATCACTAACGCAAAAATCTTAACGATTCTTTGGGTAATCATAGAAAAAAATAAGATTGAAATAAAAAACACTCCAAAAAGAAATACTACACTAATGATGAAAAACGACCTAAAACTGTATTATGTGTTTTGTGTTGTGTGTGTGTGTGTGTGTGTGGAATTTCGAATCTCAATAATCACGATTATTTCGACAATACACACACAAAAAGAGAAAGAAATTAAGTATTAGACACATAGGGAAAATATTGAATTTGAAGCACTGTAATGATGGAAACCGAGAAAATTTAAACCACTATTTTCTCCATAGTATCACAAACAAAATGATGAAATGGGGGGGAGGAGGGGGGGGAGAAGTTAGAAGGGGGAAGACTAGGGGAAATAGGAGGGGGAGGAGAAGGGGAAAGAGGGGGTGCAAAAAAGTTAGGAAAACGAAGAAGTAAAAAAAGAGGAAAAGGGGGGGAAAAATTTCAGGAGAAGACGAAAAAGTAGGGGAGGGAAAGGGGGGAAAAAGGGAAAACGAAGTAGGAGGGGAAAAAGTGTAGGGGGAAAAGAAGGGGGAAAGGGGGAGGAAAAAGAAAAGTGTAGAGGAAAAAAGGGGAAAAAAGGAGAGGAAAAAGGAAACGAAAGAAGAATCAAAAGCAAAAAAAACAAAAAGAGGAAAAAAGAAAAAATAAAGAAAATAAATAAAAAAAAAAGATTTTTTTTTTTCTTTTAAAAAATTAACCCCCTTTAAAATTTTCACCCACAAAGGGAAAGGGCTTCACACTTCAAAAGAACTGATCTGAACTGAAATTGCTGAAAAAAACCTCTCAACTGATATGGAAGAAATTGGGGGCGCGCTAAAAAATTTTCCCCGAAGAGATGTGCTCACAAAGAGGCACTGATAAAGGCACTTTTCAAAGGCATTTTCTATTCCCTTTTTGTGCCTTCTTTTTGTTTTAACCTTTCTGTTTTTTTCCCCTCTTCTGTTTATTTCCTTTCTTCTGTGCTGGAATAATATATAATAATATATATATATATTATATAATAATATAATGACACACCCCCCCTGTACTTATATATGTATATATTTTAATATATATATAATTTTTTTAAATTATATATATGATATATAATTATTTATAATTTTTATAATTTTAATATATATATTATGAAAAATGGATTAACAATGCCGCATTGATTCAATAAAAAAACAATCCTCCCTGACCAGATCAAAATAGGTCAGGGAGGTTATAAAATTTATATAATATAGATATAGTATATGCGACCTCGCTTCCCTTCCCCTTACCTGACAAATGTCAAATGTATTTTTTGATTTACATCCCTAAAAAACACTTTCACAGGGGAACTGTTAACATTTTGAAACGATTAAGAAAACTGTTAGTACTGCACTTTTTTAGCATAGGTAATGTTTTCCCTACATTTTGACTTTATCAGTCTTCTTGTCATTGTAATGTATGTACAAAATATCCTTCCTATTTCGTGTTTTGAATTTCATCACGTATACTATTTATCCATTTATCTAAGTATTTTTTAAAACAAAAATTACAAAATCTTATAATCCTGGCCTTTTGCTATGTGGAAAAAGGGTATACTTTTTAAAAAGTGAATATTTATGAATTTGGTTTTCATAATTTTTATAGAGCAAATCAATTTTAAGGTTTACTCAAAATTTTTTTTTTTTAAGTTCCCCCCCGGGTTTATTGGGGGGCTGAAGTTTTTGATGTAATGACACGTACTTGATGTGAAAACGAAGTATCTATAGTTTTTGCGTAACTAATATATCTCTAAAGTTCTCCAAAAACCATTTTTATCAAACTTTTATTTTATCATTTAATTATTCTAAATCATGAATCCCTTTGATAATTCCTTTTTAAAACTTTTAAAATTAAATTTTTAATACAAAACTTTAAATTTGTAATATGATGAAAATTGTTTAAATGTGTTTTAGAGAAATTTAGGGTTATTAAAAGCTTTTGGCGTAATCTTCGTAAACCCGTAAAATTTTAAAATTCTTCCCAATGTAAAAATTATTGTTAAATTTATAGTGTTCTATTTTTTTTGAACCACAAAAAAAACATTTTTTCATCAAGAAATTTTGGGGGATTCCCATAAATTAAAAAAATTGGGTCCCGGACAAGAATTATAAAATTGACTTTTTCGTTGCCAATATATATTTTATTTTTCAAGTGCCCTGCCCTACAAACGTTGGCGACATGGATTTCCATGATTTTCTTTGGGAATTTAGAGCGGTGGTTTGCCCTTGCCCTTCCGCCCGGTGTTTTCATCGATCACCAACCCTTACCCGGGGCTGGGGCCGGCACCACTTGGGGGGGATTACCCCCCAGTGGCAAAGGGAGGCAAACGAGTTAATATAAAAAAATTTAAAACCTGAAAAAATAGCTTGTGGTGTATCAAAATTAAGAAAATCCCCAAACGAACGAAAAGGTAAAAAAAAAAGCGTTTAATAGGAAGTGACTAAAATTTTTTTTTTTTTAAAATCCCCCAGCAATGATTGGGGTGCTGAAATTTTCTATGATTTAATGGCACGTTTGAAGAAAAAAAACGTAACTAATATATCTACAAAGTTTCTCCAACAACCAGTTTTATCATTACTGTTACTATTATCATTTTAACTATTCTAAAATCATGAATACCTTGATAATTCCATCTTATTTCATTTAACATTACTTTAATATCAAAATACTGTAAAATGTATGTAAAATTGTTTAGATGTATGTAGAGTATACTTACTAATGTTATTAAAATCTTTCTGTACGTGAAGTCTTCAGTAAAGCCGAATAAATAATATCCTCCTCTTTATATATATTTACTTTACGTACAATGTTTTTTACCAAAGTATTTTTTGAACAAGAAAAGAAAAAGCTCATATCATTCATTAAAAGAAAACTCTAATGAATTACCATATATATGTTAATAAAAATGTCCCAGGACCAAGAAATTATAAAAGTGCACATTTCGTTGCACAATAAATATTTAACTGTAATAGAGAATATCCCAGTAAGCATTGTCGTTGCAGAGAAACGAAATAAATTGAGTTAGTATCGTTTAACAGAAACGGTAAAGCTTGTGATTATACATATCAAAAGCCTGAACAAATTGCTTAGTAGAAGTATCAAAATTAAGAAAATCCAAGCGAACGAAACAGCTAGCAGAGCAATTCAAAAGGAAGTAAATAAAAATCAACAACGAAAAGTTCATAAAAATAGATAAATAAAACGCAGATTGTCGATATTGCATAGACCTTGAATTAATAATTTCGCTATTTTTACACGAATTTTAAAGGTAATTCAATTCTTTTCCCTTATAAACTTATTCCAAAGGCAATCAAATCCATAAACACAAGATCGATGACACGAATATAAAACATAGTGGCACGATTTATGTTAAAGGAATTTGATAAAAATGCGTCAAGGTTCAGAGTACAGAAAAGAAAACTTAATTACACTGCCTTTCAATGTCAAGATGACATCTCACAACAGACTATATTCACCATGAACTCCAAATGAAATATTTTTCGAATGGACATTGGCCCAGGTCTAATTGTACTGTGGTTAATATACTTAACTTGAACTGTGACCTGGGCTGGCCGAATAAAAGTTATGTTTCAGGAAATAAGGTTTAAAAATGTTGTTATCATCGGAAGTGATGTCATGAATCTTGAGGATCCGCGGCTTTAAAGGGCCTTCGGTGAGGTCCATGTGTGTGTGTGTGTGTGTGCATATATATAACATTTAACATTTAACATTCATTTATAGCCTTAGTAATACAGTTTGGAAGATATACATATAATATAATATATTATAGGCCAGCCTATCTATAAGCAAGAGCTTTTCAGGCAAAATATTTACATATATATGTACATATTACCTACATATATATGTATATACTTCAGGAAATGATATTTGGAAGTTGTGTAAATATACTCGATACCTGGATGTTCATTCTCATGGATTGAATGTTCTACATCTATATATATATATGTGTATGTATATATGTATGTATATATATATATGTATGTATGTATATATATATATATATATATATATATATGTATGTATGTATATATATATGTATATATATGTATTATAATAATTATAGATTTTATATTCTAAAATATTTAGTATATTTTATGTTTTTTTTTAAATAATATTATATGTAATAGTATTTTATATATCT
>NC_051398.1:48693379-48701937 GCF_015228065.2 Penaeus monodon
TTGGCCCAGGTCTAATTGTACTGTGGTTAATATACTTAACTTGAACTGTGACCTGGGCTGGCCGAATAAAAGTTATGTTTCAGGAAATAAGGTCAAACTGTTGTATCACCGGAAGTGATGTCATGAATCTTGAGGATCCGCGGCTTTAAAGGGCCTTCGGTGAGGTCCATGTGTGTGTGTGTGCGTGTGTGCATATATATACTTAAATATATATATATATATGTACATATTACCTACATATATATGTATATATTTCAGGAAATGATATTTGGAAGTTGTGTAGAGTGAGGTAGATATACCCGATACCTGGATGTTCATTCTCATAGATTGAATGTTCTACATCTATATATATGTATATATATGTATGTGTCTGTATATGGAAGAAAAACCCACAATACAATTCCATCTTCAGACCTGTAGATGGAATCCAGGTGGATTTCGAAACTGTAGTCTCACTTTCAATAAATCTAGTTTTTGCATTGTGGGATTTTCTTCCATTGTATCAGCACGGAAGAGTGTTTTGCTATTCATGTCTGTATATATATATGTGTATGTATGTATATATATATGTATATATATATGTATGTATGTATATATATATGTATGTGTTTATATATATATATATATATATATATATATATATATGTATATATATGTATGTATTTATATATATGTATGTATGTATATGTAAGTATCAATCAATCAATAACGGTATGCTCATGCTTGAGCAGCCGTGGACCTCTCCACCATCCTTCGCCACTAAACTCGATCTTACGCTTTTCTTTCCACTTATACCATCGACAGCCCGCAAATATCTTTGATATTGTCGCTCAGTCTTGTCTTTGGTTTGCCTCTTCCTCTGTTTCCTATCACCATCCCTGTCAGCAAGTTTTTCTCAATACTTTTACTTCTCATTACATGACCAATAAACTTTAATTTTCTCTTGTTCAAGATGTCCAAAAGTCGGTCTTTACAATTTATTTTTCTCAGCACTTCATCATTCGTCTTCTTCTCTGTCCAGCTAATACGCAGTACTCGTCTGTAACACCACATTTCAAAACTATTGATCTTTTTCTTGTCTATCTACTTCAACACCCAACACTCAGAACCATATGATGCAATTGGGAAAACTAATGAGTTCAATAACCTCAGCTTTGTCCGTAAGGTAATGCTTCGGTCTTTCCAGATGTTATTGAGAGCAACTGTGGCGCTTTTGGCAATGGTAATTCTTCTTTTTATCTCCGGTGAATCATCATATGTATTAGTTAAAACAGCTCCAAGATAAGTGAACTCTTTCACATTTTCCACAAATCATTCCATTGATTGTAACATGTTCATCATTGTTCATTGCCGGTTATCTTTGAATCTTCATGATCTTAGTTTTCTTGGCATAAGAAATAAGCCAGCCTTTTCGCTTGCTTCTCTAACTTTATCTAGTAGTTGTTGTAGTTCAGTGATACTGCTGGCAATCAAAACTATATCATCGGCGTACCTCAGATTTGATCTTTTGTATCCTCCAACATCCACAGTTCCTTCAAAATTCTCTAGAGCACCTCTCATAATTGTTTCAGAATATATATTAAAGAGGTGCGGAGATAGAATGCAACCCTGTCGTACTCCTTGTTTGACTTCGAACCATTCTGTTAACCCATAAGTGGTTCTTACAGCTGCTTGTTGTTGGTCATACAAGGCTTTTATTAATTGGATGATGTGTTTTGGAAACTTCATATCGTACATGTTATTCCAGAGGATATCGTGATCAACAGTATCGAAAGCTTTCACATAATCGATGAAACACAGGTATAGGTCTTTTTGATGTTCTCTGTTTTTCTCTATGATCAATTTTAAATTTAGAATCTGGTTTCTGGTACCTTTTCCAGGGCGAAAACCTGCTTGTTCGTCTGCAATTTCCTCTCTTAACTTCAACTTCATTCTTTCAGCAATAATTTTCAACAAAATTTTGCTGCTGTGACTTATTAAGGCAATTGTCCCTATTATTGTTGCATTGGAGTGCGTCACCGTTTTTAGGTATGGGAGTAAAGACTGATTTTACCCAGTCTTCTGGCCATTTTCTTTTCATTCCATATTTTTGTACAGAGGGTGTAGAAGAAGTATTCAACACTTTCGCCAGCATTCTTATTAGTTCTGCTGTTATTTCATCTATTCCGGGGCTCTTGTTATTCTTTACTTCTTTTATGGCTTTTATAACTTCGTCCAGCAGTGGCGGTGGTTCATCCTCGCTGTCATTGAGTCTAATTAATGTTGTTGTTAGATTTTTATTCTTTTTGTATAAGTTGGAACAATATTGATTCCATCTATCTTTGACTTCTTTTCCATCACATAAAACAGTCCATCTTCAGTTTTTGATAGTGTCCCATTGTAGGTTTAAATTTTCGTGTGATGTTTCGTACTCCTTGGTAGAGTTCTTTAGTTGTCTTATTGATAGAACAGTTTTTCAATTCTCTGGCAATGTTCATTTAAATATTTTTCCTTATCTTGTCGCAATAATCTTTGAATTTTTGTATTTTGTTTTTTGTAAATTACTTTTTCAACTGGATTATTGATACCTTTTTATTTTAGGCATCTTCTTGTTTCAATTTCACTTAGTGTTTTTTCAGATATCCAGGGGGAATTTGTCTTTTTCTTTTTGGCGATAGTTTCTTAAGCAGTGCTCAGCAGTTCTTTTCCTTCTTCCCACAACTCATTTGGTGTTTTATCATCTTCACATTGATTGAGTATTTCAAATTTGTTTGACACTGCAATTCTGTAATTGTTATCAAGAGTTTTGTAGTCGAGCTTTAGAGGTGGTGTTGGACGCTCCATCTTTTTGAGTCTTATTTAAAGTCGATAGTTAGTAGTTGGTGGTCACTGTTGCAGTCGGCACCAGGTCTTGTTTTTCGAATTTTTTATGCAACTCTTCCATTTTTGGTTCAGCACAATGTAGTCAATTTGGTTGCGTGTTCTTTTGTCTGGTGAAAACCACGTGTACAAGTGTCTTGGGTGGTGTTGGAACAATGTATTGGCTATAACTAAATTATTTGTACTACAGAATTCAATAAAATCTTTACCTCTTTCATTTATATCTCCAAGGCCGAATTTTCCACAGGTGTCATTTTTTAGATTATTTTTTCCTACTTTGGCGTTGAGGTCTCCCATGATTATTTTTACATCTCTGTTAGGGATTGTGTCTAAAGTATCTTGGAGAGAGTTATAAAAAATTCCATTTCTTCATCACTTGCAATATTGGTTGGTGCGTAGCATTGTATGATACTAATATTATGAGGTTTTGCTTGTATTCTGACTTTTAAAATGCGATCATTTATTGGGCTGTACCCAATTAGTGCATTTGCAGTTTTTTTTCGTGAGAATCATAGCAACTCCGTGACTATAATTTCCTTCTTTTCCAGAAAAAAGAACTGTCTTGTTTTCTTTAGTTTTGAAACTTCCATTACTTTTCCAATTGGTCTCACTGATTCCTAGTATTTGAATGTTGTATCTATCCATTTCGTTACAGACAGTATGTAATTTAACCCATCTCTTTCATTTTCCTTACGTTCCACGTTCCGATTTTTAATGTGTTTCTTAATTGGACCTGTTTTCTTTATCTTCTTTGTCTTCCAGATGCATATTTAACATTGTCAGCCTGGTTGCCCACTAACTAACGCGCCCCTTGATAACCCACGCGACGGGCGATGTGGTATGAATTATCGTTTCTGTATTTAATCATTGGTGTAGAGGTTTGTCAGGAGAAAATAAAAGTTGAGTGGAATCCCCCAGGCTCCTTCTCAACTCGCAGTCTCCAACTAATTAGGAGGAACTATCTCTGCCGCTTTTAAAACAGTTACATTGTAATACGCCAGACATATTATTTGGTGAAACCAGTATCATAGAACTGAGGTGTTTTCACCAGATATCCACTGCCCTGCTGCCGACAGTTTCACCGCAACCCTGGTATAGGGAGCTAATAGGGTGCTATCCTTGTTCAAGGGCACCCTAGGGTGCAGTTTATTGTCTTACCCAGGACAAATATGTAAGTATATATATGTATATATATATGTATATATATATATATATATATATATATATATATATATATATATATAAAAGAAAGATGTAGAACATTCAATCTTTGAGAATAAACATCCCGGTTTCGGGTATATTTACCTCCTACACAACCTCCCAATATAATTTCCTGAAGTATTTACAGCAACTTGGAATGAGCACTGCTGTGGACTGACCCGATTTAACAAGGAAACTTTTGCGACCTGATATTAACGCAGATGAAATCAACGTAGGACAAATTCTTACCTGTGACATCCACTATCCCTAAGTGACACGGGTATTCTTATGTGACACCACTATTTCTAAAATGAATCCGATATTGTTACATGGCATTGTTGTTCTTAAGTAACACTGATATCCTAAAGTGACACCGATATTTTTGTTTAAATGACACCGCTACATTCAAGGGACACCAATGCACCCGTAGCCTCAAATGACACTGAAATCCCATACCCTTAAATGACACTGAAATTCCATACCCTTAAATGACACTGAAATTCTATATCCTTAAATGACACTGAAATCCCATACCCTTAAATGACACTGACATCCCATACCCTTAAATGACACTGACATCCTCAAGGAAGGAACAAGCCTCCTTAATAAATCGGAAGCAAATGAGGTCCTTCGCTAAGAGCGTTGAGGATATAAGGAAGACAATTTGATGAAACTCAGAGACACAGAGAGAAATAAGATAAACCGCTCTACTTCGATGTGTTAATAACTTCTTTTCGGGTTGATATGGAACGTGTATTTTTTTTTTTTTTTTTTTTTTTACTTAAATTTGTGGATGGGTATATTTCATGGTGATTTATGGTAGGAGAATTAATGGATGATTTTAGTATATGGTAATGGATCTTAAAGGTTTCAGGAACTCTACCACATGGATTATAGCAAGAATATAGTTTTACCCTTTCGGGATCTTCATGGTGAAAACTGGAGGTAAGAATATGTATAAAGCTTTCCATTTTCCTCTCAGTTCTTTTCAACCAAAATTTCTCCCTTTTATGTTTACAAAATCTTTCTTTTACATCATTCTCATTCCAGAAGATTTTGTGATTCTCTTCGTTCCAGCAACTTCAGATAAAACAGTATCTTTTCTTTGCCTTCTTGCAGGTATTCTAAACCTCGGGGTGAATTTACTGCCGTGGAGACTCCCTTGACACCACCACCATCGCCGCAGTTGCCTTCGTCGCCACCAGGATCCCCATTCACGCCCTCGCCAACGCCTCCTAGTCCTCGCCTCTCACGCCCCCGAAATCCTATTCTCCAGCGCCTCCTCACTGTAGGATCTCGACCGCCCAGTGCGTCCTCCTCCTTCGTCGCCTTAAACAGTTTCTTCCTCCTTCATCGCCTTCACTGTTCCTCCTCCTTCATCTCCTTAAGCTGTTTCTCCTCCTTCATCGCCTTCTTCTGTTCTTCCTCATTCATCGCCTTCTGCTGTTCTTCCTCCTTCGTCACCTTCTCCTCCCTTTCCTCCCGGGCCTTCAAGCGACGCCTTTCCTGTCCAAAGTCGTTCTCGTCAGTTTTCCTCCTCTGCGTCAAGACCCTGGTGCATGACGCCGCTGGTTGGGGTGTCCTACGTCCTACGTTCCATTTCATCATCTTGTCTACGTTCGTCATTTTGTTATATTACACAAGGCTTTGTTCTTACTGTTAGCATATCCAATATATCTATAATTTCTGTGTTATATTCTTTTATTTCCCCGCCCTCTATTGGGGATAATGCTTCAGAAATGTCTTACTGAAAGGAAGTCCATAATGGTTTCTCGGTTCTCGTAGTGAAGCTGCCTGGATTATATACAGGACATCGACACATTCATAAATGACATTAACAAGCTAAGGCATCTATAGAGAAGCATTCTGTTCGAAACTGCAGGACTCATGTAAATAATTCCATAGATTTTAAAGGGAATAAGCGATTGTATGAAATATATAACAACCGCAAAAAGAGATGAAACTGAATAGTGCATTCTTTATCAGACGAACAGATAACTAATGAGGAGTTCGAAACGTCACGATTCAGTTTTCTTTTTCATCTTTGCTTACAAGTTATTGTGTTTGTGTTCAAGGACACTTTTCCCTTTCCTCTACGTCTCTCCTTCGCCTTTTTTCCGAATCTCTTCGGCTAAATACTGCCTCTTTATGACACTCTTTATCCTAACATCCTAACCTCTCTTATCAAATTCTGGAAGAATTCGGCAAATCGAATCATTCATCTGAACAGTAGTTTGAGACAGTCAGGTTCTGTGTTCATTCGGATATACATACATGTGTATATATATATGTATATATATATATATATATATATATATATATATATATATATATATATATATATATATATATATATATATATACATAATATATATATATATATATATTATATATATATACATATATATATATATATATATATATTATATATATATATATATATTATATATATATATATATATATATGTATGTATATATATATATATATATATATATATATATATATATACACATGTATGTATATCCGAATGAACACAGAACCTGACTGTCTCAAACTACTGTTCAGATGAATGATTCGATTTGCCGAATTCTTCCAGAATTTGATAAGAGAGGTTAGGATGTTAGGATAAAGAGTGTCATAAAGAGGCAGTATTTAGCCGAAGAGATTCGGAAAAAAGGCGAAGGAGAGACGTAGAGGAAAGGGAAAAGTGTCCTTGAACACAAACACAATAACTTGTAAGCAAAGATGAAAAAGAAAACTGAATCGTGACGTTTCGAACTCCT
Organism: Penaeus monodon; assembly: GCF_015228065.2. Classification (NCBI taxonomy): domain Eukaryota; kingdom Metazoa; phylum Arthropoda; class Malacostraca; order Decapoda; family Penaeidae; genus Penaeus; species Penaeus monodon. Next base: position 48,700,223 of record NC_051398.1, read on the forward strand.
CATTAGTTATCTGTTCGTCTGATAAAGAATGCACTATTCAGTTTCATCTCTTTTTGCGGTTGTTATATATTTCATACAATCGCTTATTCCCTTTAAAATCTATGGAATTATTTACATGAGTCCTGCAGTTTCGAACAGAATGCTTCTCTATAGATGCCTTAGCTTGTTAATGTCATTTATGAATGTGTCGATGTCCTGTATATAATCCAGGCAGCTTCACTACGAGAACCGAGAAACCATTATGGACTTCCTTTCAGTAAGACATTTCTGAAGCATTATCCCCAATAGAGGGCGGGGAAATAAAAGAATATAACACAGAAATTATAGATATATTGGATATGCTAACAGTAAGAACAAAGCCTTGTGTAATATAACAAAATGACGAACGTAGACAAGATGATGAAATGGAACGTAGACGTAGACACCCCAACCAGCGGCGTCATGCACCAGGGTCTTGACGCAGAGGAGGAAAACTGACGAGAACGACTTTGGACAGGAAAGGCGTCGCTTGAAGGCCCGGGAGGAAAGGGAGGAGAAGGTGACGAAGGAGGAAGAACAGCAGAAGGCGATGAAGGAGGAGGAACAGCAGAAGGCGATGAAGGAGGAGGAACAGCAGAAGGCGATGAAGGAGGAGGAACAGCAGAAGATGAATGAGGAAGAACAGAAGAAGGCGATGAAGGAGGAGAAACAGCTTAAGGAGATGAAGGAGGAGGAACAGCTGAAGGCGATGAAGGAGGAAGAACTGTTTAAGGCGACGAAGGAGGAGGACGCACTGGGCGGTCGAGATCCTACAGTGAGGAGGCGCTGGAGAATAGGATTTCGGGGGCGTGAGAGGCGAGGACTAGGAGGCGTTGGCGAGGGCGTGAATGGGGATCCTGGTGGCGACGAAGGCAACTGCGGCGATGGTGGTGGTGTCAAGGGAGTCTCCACGGCAGTAAATTCACCCCGAGGTTTAGAATACCTGCAAGAAGGCAAAGAAAAGATACTGTTTTATCTGAAGTTGCTGGAACGAAGAGAATCACAAAATCTTCTGGAATGAGAATGATGTAAAAGAAAGATTTTGTAAACATAAAAGGGAGAAATTTTGGTTGAAAAGAATTGAGAGGAAAATGGAAAACTTTATACATATTCTTACCTCCAGTTTTCACCATGAAGATCCCGAAAGGGTAAAACTATATTCTTGCTATAATCCATGTGGTAGAGTTCCTGAAACCTTTAAGATCCATTTGCATATACTAAAATCATCCATTAATTCTCCTACCATAAATCACCATGAAATATACCCATCCACAAATTTAAGTAAAAAAAAAAAAAAAAAAATACACGTTCCATATCAACCCGAAAGGAAGTTATTAACACATCAAAGTAAAGCGGTTTTATCTTATTTCTCTCTGTGTCTCTGAGTTTCATCAAATTGTCTTCCTTATATCCTCAACGCTCTTAGCGAAGGACCTCATTTGCTTCCGATTTATTAAGGAGGCTTGTTCCTTCCTTGAGGATGTCGGTGTCAATTAAGGGTATGGGATTTCAGTGTCATTTAAGGGTATGGGATGTCAGTGTCATTTAAGGGTATGGGATTTCAGTGTCATTTAAGGATACGGGTGCATTGGTGTCACTTGAATGTAGCGGTGTCATTTAAACAAAAATATCGGTGTCACTTTAGGATATCAGTGTTACTTAAGAACAACAATGCCATGTAACAATATCGGATTCAT
>NC_051398.1:48702037-48708531 GCF_015228065.2 Penaeus monodon
ACAATATTGTAGATGAAAACAATATCTAGTAATTTTCTGCGTAACTAATATATCTACAAAGCTTCTCCAACAACCAGTTTTATCAATACTGTTACTATTATCATTTTAATTATTCTAAAATCATGAATACCTTGATAATTCCATCTTATAACATTTAACATTAATTTAATATCAAAACTTTAATATCTGTAATATGTATGTAAAATTGTTTAAATGTGATTTAGAGTATATTTACGGTTATTAAAAGCTTTCTGTGCGTAAAGTCTTCAGTAAAGCCGTATAATATAAATCTCTTCCCAATTGTTATAATTATCTGTTAAATTTATCGTGTTACTATATTTTTTGAACCAACAAAAATAAGACATATTATTCATCAAGAAACTTTATTGGATTACCATATAAGTTAATAAAATTGTCCCAGGACAAGAAATTATAAAATTGCACATTTCGTTGCACAATATATATATTATTTTTCAAGTGCCCTGTCCTACAAGGACGTTGGCGATCATGGATTTCCATGATTTTCTTGGCAATTTAGAGCGGTGGTTTGCCGTTGCCTTCCGCCCGGTGTTTTCATCGAGTCACCAGCTCCATCTACCCGGGTCTGGGACCGGCACCGACTTGGGCTGGATTACCCCCCCAGTGGCAAGGCAGGCAATCGAGGTGAATATATAAATATTAAAAGCCTGAAAAAATAGCTTAGTGGTCGTATCAAAATTAAGAAAATCCAAGCGAACGAAACAGGTAGCAGAGCGATTCAATAGGAAGATGACTAAGATTCTCTTTTTTTTAAGTCCCCCAGCAATGATTGGGGTGCTGAAGTTTTCTATGATGTTAATGGACACGTACTTGATAGAAGAAAACGAAGTACTGTAATTTTCTGCGTAACTAATATATCTACAAAGTTTCTCCAACAACCAGTTTTATCATTACTGTTACTATTATCATTTTAACTATTCTAAAATCATGAATTAACTATTCTAAAATTATTTCATTTAACATTACTTTAATATCAAAATACTGTAAAATGTATGTAAAATTGTTTAGATGTATGTAGAGTATACTTACTAATGTTATTAAAATCTTTCTGTACGTGAAGTCTTCAGTAAAGCCGGATAATAATATCCTCCTCCTTATTTTATTGTAAACTGTGTACCATGGTTTTTTGCAAAGTATTTTTTGAACAAGAAAAGAAAAAGCTCATATCATTCATTAAAAGAAAACTCTTATGAATTACCATATATATGTTAATAAAAATGTCCCAGGACCAGAAATTATAAAAGTGCACATTTCGTTGCACAATAAATATTTAACTGTAATAGAGAATATCCCAGTAAGCATTGTCGTTGCAGAGAAACGAAATAAATTGAGTTAGTATCGTTTAACAGAAACGGTAAAGCTTGTGATTATACATATCAAAAGCCTGAACAAATTTGCTTAGTAGAAGTATCAAAATTAAGAAAATCCAAGCGAACGAAACAGCTAGCAGAGCAATTCAAAAGGAAGTAAATAAAAATCAACAACGAAAAGTTCATAAAAATAGATAAATAAAACGCAGATTGTCGATATTGCATAGACCTTTAATTAATAATTTCGCTATTTTACAAAGAATTTTAAAGGTAATTCAATTCTTTTCCCTTATAAACTTATTCCAAAGGCAATCAAATCCATAAACACAAGATCGATGACACGAATATAAAACATAGTGGCACGATTTATGTTAAAGGAATTTGATGAAAATGCGTCAAGGTTCAGAGTACAGAAAAGAAAACTTAATTACACTGCCTTTCAATGTCAAGATGACATCTCACAACAGACTATATTCACCATGAACTCCAAATGAAATATTTTTCGAATGGACATTGGCCCAGGTCTAATTGTAAATGTGGTTAATATACTTAACTTTTAAAATGTGACCTGGGCTGGCCGAATAAAAGTTATGTTTCAGGAAATAAGGTCAAACTGTTGTATCATCGGAAGTGATGTCATGAATCTTGAGGATCCGCGGCTTTAAAGGGCCTTCGGTGAGGTCCATGTGTGTTGTGTGTGTGTGTGCATATATATAACATTTAACATTTAACATTCATTTATAGCCTTAGTAATACAGTTTGGAAGATATACATATAATATAATATATTATAGGCCAGCCTATCTATAAGCAAGAGCTTTTCAGGCAAAATATTTACATATATATGTACATATTACCTACATATATATGTATATACTTCAGGAAATGATATTTGGAAGTTGTGTAAATATACTCGATACCTGGATGTTCATTCTCATGGATTGAATGTTCTACATCTATATATATATATGTGTATGTATATATATATATATATATATATATGTATGTATGTATATATATATGTATATATATGTATGTATATATATATATGTATGTATATATATAAGTATATATATAAGTATATATATATGTATTTATATATATATATATATATGTATATATGTATGTCCTTCAGTTCTACTGATTACTGGTTTCACCAAATAATATGTCTGGCGTATTACAGTGTAACTGTTTTAAAAGCGGCAGAGATATTTCCCTCCTAATATTTGGGAGGACTGCGAGTTGAGAAGGAACCTGGGGGATTCCACTCAACTTTTTTTTTCTCCTGACAAACCTCTAAAACCAATGATTAAATACAGAAACGACAATTCATACCACATCGCCCGTCGCGTGGGTTATCAAGGGGCGCGTTAGTTAGTGGGCAACCAGGCTGACAATGTTAAACATGCATCTGGAAGACAAAGAAGATAAAGAAAACAGGTCCAATTAAGAAACACATTAAAAATCGGAACGTGGAACGTAAGGAAAATGAAAGAGATGGGTAAATTTCATACTGTCTGTAACGAAATGGATAGATACAACATTCAAATATAGGAAAAGTGAGACCAATTGGAAAAGTAATGGAAGTTTCAAAACTAAAGAAAACAAGACAGTTCTTTTTTCTGGGAAAAGAAGAAGGAAATTATGTCACGGAGTTGCTATGATTCTCACGAAAAAAACTGCAAATGCACAAATTTGGGTACAGCCCAATAAATGATCGCATTTTAAAAGTCAGAATACAAGCAAAAACCTCATAATATTAATTATACAATGCTACGCACCAACCAATATTGCAAGTGATGAAGAAATGGAATTTTTTTATAATTTCTCTCCAAGATATTTTAGACACAATCCCTAACAGAGATGTAAAAATTAATCATGGGAGACCTAAACCCCAAAAGTAGGAAAAATAATCTAAAAAATTACACCTGTGGAAAATTCGGCTCTGGAGATATAAATGAAAGAGGTAAAGATTTTATTAAATTTCTGTAGTACAAATAATTTAGTTATAGCCAATACTTTGTTTCCAACACCACCCAAGACACTTGTCACGTAGTTTCACCAGACAAAAGAACACGCAACCAAATTGACTACATTGTGCTGAACCAAAAATGGAAGAGTTGCATAAAAATTCCAAAACAAGACTGGTGCCGACTGCAACAGGACCACCAACTACTAACTATCGACTTTAAAATAAGACTCAAAAAGAGGGAGCGTCACACCCCCTCTAAAGCCGACTACAAAAAACTCTTGATAACAATTACAGAATTGCAGTGTCAAACAAATTTGAAATACTCAATCAATGTGAAGATGATAAAACACCAAATGAGTTGGGGGAAAGAGGAAAAGAACTCTTGCTGACCCACTGCTAAGAAAACTATCGCCAAAAAGAAAAGAAAATTCCCCTGGATATCTGAAAACACACTCAGTGAAATTGAAACACGAAGATGCCTAAAATAAAAGGCATCAATAATCCAGTTGAAAAAGTAATTTACAAAAAACAAAATAAAAAAATTCAAAGATTATTGCGACAAGATAAGGAAAAATTATTTAAATGAAACATTGCCAGAGAATTGAAAACTGTTCTATCAATAAGACAACTAAAAAAACTCTACCAAGGAGTACGAAAATCCAAAACGAAAATTTAAACCTACAATGGACACTATCAAAACTGAAGATGGACTTGTTTTATGTGAGGAAAAGAAGTAAAAGATAGATGGAACCCAATATTGTTCCCCCTTATACAAAAAGAATAAAAATCTAACAACAACATTAATTAGACTCAATGACAGCGAGGATGAACCACCGCCATGCTGGTCGAAGTTATAAAAGCCATAAAAGAAGTAAAGAATAACAAGAGCCCCGGAATAGATGAAATAACAGCAGAACTAATTAAGAATGCTGGCGAAAGTGTTGAAAACTTCTTCTACAAACGCTGTACAAAAATATGGAATGAAAGAAATGGCCAGAAGGACTGGGTAAAATCAGTCTTTACTCCCATACCTAAAAAAGGGACGCACTCCAATGCAAACAATAATAGGGACAATTGCCTTAATAAGTCACAGCAGCAAAATTTGTTGAAAATTATTGCTGAAAGAATGAAGTTGAAGTTAAGAGAGGAAATTGCAGACGAACAAGCGGGTTTTCGCCCTGGAAAAGGTACCAGAAACCAGATTCAAATTTAAAATTGATCATAGAGAAAAAGAGAACATCAAAAAGACCTATACCTGGTTTCATCGATTATGTGAAAGCTTTTGATACTGTTTTACACGATATCCTCTGGAATAACATGTACGATATGAAATTTCCAAAACACATCATCCAATTAATAAAGCCTTGTATGACCAACAACAAGCAGCTTTTAAGAACCACTTATGGGTTAACAGAAAAGGTTCGAAGTCAAACAAGGAGTACGACAGGGTTGCATTCTGTCTCCGACCTTTTTTAAAAATATATTCTGAAACAATTATGAAGGTGCTCTAGAGAACTTTGAAGGAACTGTGGATGTTGGAGGATACAAAATATCAAATCTGAGGTACGCCGATGATATAGTTTTGATTGCCAGCAGTATCACTGAACTACAACAACTACTAGATAAAGTTAGAGAAGCAAGCGAAAAGGCTGGCTTGTTTTCTTAATGCCAAGAAAACTAAGATCATGAAGATTCAAAGATAACCGGCAATGAACAATGATGAACATGTTACAATCAATGGAAATGATTGTGGAAAATGTGAAAGAGTTCACTTTTATCTTGGAGGGTGTTTTAACTAATACATATGATGATTCACCGGAGATAAAAAGAAGAATTACCATTGCCAAAAGCGCCAAAAATTGCTCTCAATAACATCTGGAAAGACCGAAGCATTACCTTACGGACAAAGCTGAGGTTATTGAACTCATTAGTTTTCCCAATTTATCATATGGTTCTGAGTGTTGGGTGTTGAAGTAGATAGACAAGAAAAAGATCAATAGTTTTGAAATGTGGTGTTTCAGACGAGTACTGGTATTAGTGGACAGAGAGGAAGACGAATGATGAAGTGCTGAGAAAATAAATTGGAAAGACGACTGTTTGGACAATCTTGAACAAGAGGAAATTAAAGTTATTTGGGCATGTAATGAGAAGTAAAAGTTTTGAGAAAAAATTGCTGACAGGGATGGTGATAGGAAACAGAGGAAGAGGCAAACCGAAGACAAGACTGAGCGACAATATCAAAGATATTTGCGGGCTGTCGATGGTATAAGTGGAAAGAAAAGCGTAAGATCGAGTTTAGTGGCGAAGGATGGTGGAGAGGGGCCACGGTGCTCAAAACATGAGCATACGTTATTGATTGATATAGTATGTATATGTAAATTTTAAACTATTATCTATCTATCTATCTATCTATCTATCTATCTATATATATAAGAAAGATGTAGAACATTCAATCTTTGAGAATAAACATCCCGGTTTCGGGTATATTTACCTCCAACACAACCTCCAAATATTTCCTGAAGTATTTACAGCAACTTGGAATAAGCACCGCTGTGGACTGACCCGATTTCACAAGGAAACTTTCGCGTCCTGATATTAACGCAGATGAAATCAACGTTTCAGATAGGTCAAATTCTTACCTGAGACACCCACTATCCTTAAGTGACACCGCTATTTCTAAAATAACTCCGATATTGTTATGTGGCATTGATGTTGTTAAGTAACACTGATATCTTAAAGTGACACCGATATCTTTGTTTAAATAATACCGCTATATTCAAGTGACACCGATGCATCCGTACCTTCAAATGACACTGAAATTCCATACCCTTAAATGACACTGAAATCCCATACCCTTAAATGACACTGAAATACCATACCCTTAATTAACACCGACATCCTTAAGGAAGGAACAAGCCTCCTTAATAAATCGGAAGCAAATGAGGTCCTTCGCTAAGAGCGTTGAGGATATAAGGAAGACAATTTGATGAATCTCAGAGGCACAGAGAGAAATAAGATAAAACGCTTTACTTTGATGTGTTAATAACTTCCTTTCGGAATGATATGGAACGGTTTTTTTTTTTTTATTAAATTGGAGGTATATTTTATGTGATTATGTAGGAGATTAATGGGGATTTTGTATATTAAGGAAAATACTCTACTATATTGAAATGG
>NC_051398.1:48708631-48728983 GCF_015228065.2 Penaeus monodon
ATTTCCAAAGACCTATACCCTTAAAGGTCTGACGTCACTTTCGAAACGTAGCGAGTTGACCTTATTCCCCAGGTATAAAAGAGCCCGGTTATCTCAGGACATCTGATATAGGGCCCAGTGCGGTTTGATGACTCTGGTTTATAACGAAATGGTAAGATTAAAAGAATGTATAAATATATATATATATACATATATGTGTGTGTGTTTACATCTATATACATGTGTGTGTATATATATATATATATGCACATGTATATATGTATATATACACACATATATGTGTATATATATACACACATATATGTGTACAGATTTGTGTGTGTGTGCATACACCTCTCCTCACACACACGCACACACACACACGCATGTACGTGCGTGCGCATGCATATATGTATTTATGTATCTACACATACTGTTACATCTAGGTGTATGATTTGTTAATTATACACTAATGAAATTTCCTTTCTGCTCATTATGCTTACCACTCGTTATCATTTCTCTTCATCCCTTCTATTCCTCTTTTTTCACGGAGCATTATCCTTCATAAAATAAATTTTCTTTCTAATAAAGGACTCATTAAAATCTGTTACCAATAACAACGCAGAGGAGGAAATCCTGACAGAACGACTTCGGGTAGGAAGGCGTCGCTTGAAGGCCCGGGAGGAAAGGGAAGAGAAGGCGACAAAGGAGGAAGAACAGCAAAAAGGCGATGGAGGAGGAGGAACAGCAGAAAGCGGTGAGGATGTCAAAAGAACAACAAAGAGAGGAGGAGGAGGACGCACTGGGCGGTCGAGATCCTACAGTGAGGAGGCGCTGGAGAATAGGATTTCGGGGGCGTGAGAGGCGAGGACTAGGAGGCGTTGGCGAGGGCGTGAATGGGGATCCTGGTGGCGACGAAGGCAACTGCGGGGCGATGGTGGTGGTGTCAAGGGAGTCTCCACGGCAGTAAATTCACCCCGAGGGTTTTGAATACCTGCAAGAAGGCAAAGAAAAAATCTGTTTTATCTGAAGTTGCTGGAACGAAGAGAATCACAAAATCTTCTGGAAGAGAATGTGTAAAAGAAAGATTTTGTAACATAAAGGGAGAAAATTTTTGGGTTTAAAAGAATTGAAGGAAAATGGAAAACTTATACATATTCTTACCTCCAGTTTTCACCATGAAGATCCCGAAAGGGTAAAACTATATTCTTGCTATAATCCATGTGGTAGAGTTCCTGAAACCTTTTAAGATCCATTTGCAATATAGTAGAGTATTTTCCTTACCATATACTAAAATCATCCATTAATTCTCCTACCATAAATCACCATGAAATATACCCATCCACAAATTTAAGTAAAAAAAAAAAAAAATACACGTTCCATATCATTCCGAAAGGAAGTTATTAACACATCAAAGTAAAGCGTTTTATCTTATTTCTCTCTGTGCCTCTGAGATTCATCAAATTGTCTTCCTTATATCCTCAACGCTCTTAGCAAAGGACCTCATTTGCTTCCGATTTATTAAGGAGGCTTGTTCCTTCCTTGAGGATGTCGGTGTCAATTAAGGGTATGGTATTTCAGTGTCATTTAAGGGTATGGGATGTCAGTGTCATTTAAGGGTATGGGATTTCAGTGTCATTTAAGGATATAGAATTTCAGTGTCATTTAAGGGTATGGAATTTCAGTGTCATTTAAGGTATGGGATTTCAGTGTCATTTGGGGCTACGGGTGCATTGGGGGTCACTTGAATGTAGGGGGTGTCTTTTAAAACAAAAATATCGGTGTCACTTTAGGATATCAGTGTTACTTAAGAACAACAATGCCATGTAACAATATCGGATTCATTTTAGAAATAGTGGTGTCACATAAGAATAACCCGTGTCACTTAGGGATAGTGGATGTCACAGGTAAGAATTTGACTTACGTTGATTTCAAACTGCTTAATATCAGGTCGCAAAGTTCCTTGTTAAATCGGGTCCAGTCCACAAACGTGCTCATTCCAAGTTGCTGTAAATACTTCAGGAAATTATATTGGGAGGTTGTGTAGGAGGTAAATACCCGAAACCGGGATGTTTATTCTCAAAGATTGAATGTTCTACATCTTTCTTATATATATATATATATATTATATATATATATTATATATATATACATATATATATTATACATTTATATACTTACTATAACATATAATATTATACATATATATATATATATATATATATATATATGTATATATATGTATATATATACATATATATATATAAACACATACATATATATATACATAAATACATATATATATACAGACATGAATAGCAAAACACTCTTCCGTGCTGATACAATGGAAGAAAAACCCACAATGCAAAAACTAGATTTATTGAAAGTGAGACTACAGTTTCGAAATCCACCTGGATTCCCTCTCAGGTCTGAAATGGAATTGTATTGTGGGTTTTTTTTTCCATATAGAGACATACATATATATACTATATATGATGTAGAACATTCAATCTATGAGAATGAACATCCAGGTATCGTGTATATCTACCTCACTCTACACAACTTCCAAATATCATTTCCTAAAATATATACATATATATGTAGGTAATATGTACATATATATATATTTAAGTATATATATACACACACGCACACCACCACACATGGACCTCACCAAAGGCCCTTTAAAGCCCGATCCTCAAGATTCATAAACATCACTTCCGATGATACAACAGTTTAAACCTTATTTCCTGAAACATAACTTTTATTCGGCCAGCCCAGGTCACAGTTCAAGTTAAGTATATTAACCACAGTACAATTAGACCTGGACCAATGTCCATTCGTAAAATATTTCATTTGGAATTCATGGTGAATATAGTCTGTTGTGAGAATTCTCTTGACATTGAAGGCAGGTAATTAAGTTTTTTTTTTCTGTACTCTGAACCTTGACGCATTTTCATCAAATTCCTTTAACATAAATCGTGCCACTATGTTTTATATTCGTGTCATCGATCTTGTGTTTATGGATTTGATTGCCTTTGGAATAAGTTTATAAGGGAAAAGAATTGAATTACCTTTAAAATTCGTGTAAAAATAGCGAAATTATTAATTCAAGGTCTATGCAATATCGACAATCTGCGTTTTATTTATCTATTTTTATGAACTTTTCGTTGTTGATTTTTATTTACTTCCTTTTGAATTGCTCTGCTAGCTGTTTCGTTCGCTTGGATTTTCTTAATTTTGATACTTCTACTAAGCAAATTTGTTCAGGCTTTTGATATGTATAATCACAAGCTTTACCGTTTCTGTTAAACGATACTAACTCAATTTATTTCGTTTCTCTGCAACGACAATGCTTACTGGGATATTCTCTATTACAGTTAAATATTTATTGTGCAACGAAATGTGCACTTTTATAATTTCTGGTCCTGGGACATTTTTATTAATATATATGGTAATTCATTAGAGTTTTCTTTTAATGAATGATTGAGCTTTTTCTTTTCTTGTTCAAAAAATACTTTGGTAAAAAACATTGTACGTAGAGTAATATATATGAAGGAGGAGGATATTATTATCCGGCTTTACTGAAGACTTCACGTACAGAAAGATTTTAATAACATTAGTAAGTATACTCTACATACATCTAAAAAATTTTTACATACATTTTACAGTATTTTGATATTAAAGTAATGTTAAATGAAATAAGATAGAATTATCAAAGTATTCATGATTTTAGAATAGTTAAAATGATAATAGTAACAGTAATGATAAAACTGGTTGTTGGAGAAACTTTGTAGATATATTAGTTACGTTTTCTTCTATCAAGTACGTGTCCATTAACATCATAGAAAACTTCAGCACCCCAATCATTGCTGGGGGACTTAAAAAAAGAGAATCTTAGTCATCTTCCTATTGAATCGCTCTGCTACCTGTTTCGTTCGCTTGGATTTTCTTAATTTTGATACGACCACTAAGCTATTTTTTCAGGCTTTTAATATTTATATATTCACCTCGATTGCCTGCCTTGCCACTGGGGGGGGTAATCCAGCCCAAGTCGGTGCCGGTCCCAGACCCGGGTAGATGGAGATGGTGACTCGATGAAAACACCGGGCGGAAGGCAACGGCAAACCACCGCTCTAAATTGCCAAGAAAATCATGGAAATCCATGATCGCCAACGTCCTTGTAGGACAGGGCACTTGAAAAATACATATATATATTGTGCAACGAAATGTTCAATTTTATAATTTCTTGTCCTGGGACAATTTTATTAACTTATATGGTAATCCAATAAAGTTTCTTGATGAATAATATGTCTTATTTTTGATGGTTCAAAAAATATAGTAACACTATAAATTTAACAGATAAATATAGCAATTGGGAAGAGAATTTTTATTATACGGCTTTACTGAAGACTTTACGCACAGAAAGCTTTTAATAACCGTAAATATACTCTAAATCACATTTAAACAATTTTACATACATATTACAGATATTAAAGTTTTGATATTAAATTAATGTTAAATGTTATAAGATGGAATTATCAAGGTATTCATGATTTTAGAATAATTAAAATGATAATAGTAACAGTATTGATAAAACTGGTTGTTGGAGAAGCTTTAGAGATATATTAGTTACGCAGAAAACTACTAGATACTTCGTTTTCATCTATCAAGTACGTGTCAATTAACATCATAGAAAACTTCAGCACCCCAATAAATCCTGGGGGACTTTAAAAAAAGAGAATCTTAGTAGTAAACACTTAAAATTGATTTGATCTCTATACAAAATTATGTAGAACCAATATTCATCAATAGTTCGACTGTTTAAAGCTATATCCTTTTCCACATAGCTGAAGGCCAAGGATTATAAGATTTTGTAATTTTATCGTATTTAATACTTAGACGTAAATGGAGTAAATAGTAGTAACGTGATAGAAATTCTAAACACGAAATAGGAAGGATGATATTGTACTTATACGATTACAATGACAAGAGAGACTGATAAAGATCAAAATGATATGGAAAACATTACCTCATGCTATAAATAGTGCCAGTACTAACAGTTCATCTGTAATCGTTTCAAAAGTGTTAACAGATGTCTAGCTGTAAGTGTTTATTTAGGGATGTAAATCAGAAAATATCATTTGGACATTAGGTCAGGTAAGGTGAAGGGAAGCGAGGTCATGCATATATCTATATCTAATATATTATATATAACCTCCATGACCTAGGTTCGAGTCCTGGTCAGGGAGGATTGTTATTTTTGATATCAATGCGGCATTGCATTAATCCTTTTTCATATATTATATAAAATATATTAATATATAGAATACATATATATTATATAAAACATAAAATATACATGTTTATATATGTATATATATGTATATATATACATATATAAGTACATGTGTGTGTGTCATTATATATATATATATATATATATATATATATATATATATATATATATTCGCCAGCACAGAAGAAAGGAAATAAAACAGAAGAGGGAAAATACAGAAAGATATAACAAAAAGAAAGGCAACACACAGAGGACGCTGAGAAAATGCCTTTGAAAAGTGCCTTTATACAGTGCCATCTTTGTGAGCACATCGTCTTCAGGCAAATCATTAAGCTGCGCTGCCTCAGTTTCTTCGCATTATCAGTTGAGAGGCTTCGTTCAGCAAGTTCAGTTCAGATCAGTTCGTTGAATGTGTGAAGCCCATTCCGTTGTGGGTGTAAAATATTGAAGGGTATAAGTGTTTGAAAGAGAGAGAAAAAAAATCTGTCTTTTATTTATTTTCTTTATTTTTCATCTTTCTTTTCCTCTTTTTGTTTTTTGTTGCTTTGATTCTTCTTTCGCTTCCTTTTCCTCCTCCTCTTTCCCCTTCTTTTCCTCTTACACTTCTTCTTCCTCCTCCTCCTTCCCCTTCTTTTCCTCCTACACTTCTTCCTCCTCCTACTTCGTCTTCTCCTCTTTCCCCCTTTCCTCCTCCTCCTACTTCCTAGTCTTCCTCCTTCTATACTTCTTCCTCCTCCTCCTCCCCTCCATTTCATCATCTTGTTATCGTGATACTATGAGAGAAAATAGTGGCTTAAATTTCTCGGTTTTCCATCATTACAGTGCTTCAAGATTGCAATTTTTTTTCCGTTGTGTCCTAAGTACTTAATTTTCTTTCTCTTTTTGTGTGTGTATTGTCGAAATAATCGTGATTATTGAGATTCGAAATTCCCACACACACACACACACACACACACACACACACACACACACACACACACACACACATATATACAGTTTTATGGTCGTTTTATCATCATTAGTGTAGTATTATCTTATTGGAGTGTTTTGATTTCAATCTTATTTCTTTCTATGATTAGCCCAAAGAATCGTTAAGATTTTTGCGTTAGTGATAAAAATAATAATAATAGTGATAATGATAAAAAATAATGATAGTAATAATAATAAAATAAAGATTAAAATGATGATGATGATGATGATATAATAATAAAAAATAATAATAATAATAATAATAATAATAATAATAATAATTAATATAATAATTAAGATAATAATAATAATAGTTATAATAATAATATGTTGCTGAACAATGATAATGATGATGATAATATAAAAACAATAGTAATAAGAAAAAATAACACAACACAATCAAAATTGCAAATAACGTTCAAATTATAAAAAAGAATGCAATGATTGAAAACAAAAAAACAAAAATGAAAAATAACACAGCCCAAATAAATAAAAAGAAATAGAAAATAGACGTAATCTGTATCACCACAAATCTTACAAGAATGGAAGCGAGAAAATGAAAATCTGAATAATTCCGTTTTATCGAGAGTAATGTGGGAAAGACTTATCGTGAAATATCGTTGATTCTTATCTGTTAATTCGTCTGTCTGTATTATTGGTGTATGTAGGCCCGTGGGGAGTGCAGATTCATATCTCTTTGTCTTTTTATCTGGCTATCTATATCTCTGTCTTTCTGTATGTGTGTACGTGTCTGTGTGTATATCAGTCTATCTGTCTGTCTATCTTTTTGGTCTCTTTCTCGGTGTGGCTGTCTGTCGATCTATTTCTCTCTCTCTCTCTCTCTCCCTCTCTCTCTCTCTCTCTCTCTACTCTCTCTCTTCCCCTCTGCCTCCCTCCTCCCCATCTCTCCCTCTTCCTCCCTCCCTCCCTTTTCCCTTCCCTTCCCCCTCTCTCTCCTTCTCTCTCTCTCTTACTGCTTTCTCTTTCTCCGTCTCTTAAGCACTGATTTCCCCCACTTGCTGTGTGTGTGTGAGTAAGGGTAGTTTAGTTGACTGATCCCTTTGTGGCTGAATATATTTCTTTTGCTGTTAAGTGAGAGACGTACACTACAGGCTCTGTTGTAGGTGGCGATGTCTTGCCCGTGGGTGACATTCTCAAGTGTTGAGATTGATGGTCTCCTCTCTCTCTCTCTATTTCTATTTCTATCTGTTTATCTGTGTCTGTATCAGTCTGTTTCGTTATCTCTCTAAGTCTCTTTCTCTGTCTATCTATATATCTGTCTATCTCTACACAACACCCCCAACACAACACCACACACACACACATATATATAATATATATAATATTATATATATATAAATATATATGTCTATCTATCTGTCTTCCTATTTATCTTTCTACTTTTCTCCTTCCCTCTACATACCTCTCTCCCTCTTTCTCCCCTTGTTCTTCTTTCTCCTACTCTTCCGTGTCTTCCTCCCGCCACCCTCTCTCTCTCTCTCTCTCTCTCTCTCTCTCTCTCTCTCTCTCTCTCTCTCTCTCTCTCTCTCTCCTCTCTCTCTCCTCTCCCTCTCTCCTCGTCCTCCCTCTCATATATATGCCAGCTCGCAAAATTTACAACCGTTTACACCCTTTGTAAATACCAGACTGCACTGAGCATTTTACACTGCCGTCGCTTGGTTTGTGCAATACTTCGAATTTTTTTTTTTTTTTTTTTTTTTTTTAACGCTGCAAGGTCTCTAGTATTTTTTTTTAGGATAATGTTTTTTTTTTTTTTTTTTTTTTTGGGGGGGGGGTCGGTTTAAAAATGGATGATTTTTTCTTCTTCTTTATGTATGAATCTTGTTGTTTTTATCGCAAGTTTTAGTCATCATTTTTTGCATTGGTTGCCCCCTTTGTTGGTTTTCTCACTTTTATCCCGCTTCTCTCTTCTCTTCTCCCGTTTTCTCTCCTCTTTCTCTTTCTACTCCTTTACCTCTTCCTCTTATGTTTTCTCCATTCTCTTATCTTTATCACCTCCCCTCCTTCTACTCTTTCACTCCTTCTTTCTCCTGTCACCCACCTCCTTTGCTCTCGCCTCCTCCCCTTCTTTCCCCATTCTTTACTCTGTCACTTCCCTTCCCTTCTTCGCCCTTTCCTTCTCCCCTTTCTGCCTTTCTCCTTTTCCCCCTTTTTTATCCCATCCTCCTCCCTTTTGTTCTCCCCACCCCCCTCTCCCTCTTCTCTCTTTCACTCTCTCTCTCCTTCTCACTCTCTCTCTCTCCTTCATCCCCTCCCTCTGCTCCCCCCACATTCTCCCTCTCTTCTCCTCTCTCTTCACCCTCTCCCTTCCTCCTCTCCACTCCCCGTCTCTCTTCTCCCATCCCCCCTCCCCCCTCCCTTTCCTTTTTTTAAAACCCCTTCTCTGTTAGGCATGCAAGACAGGAACATGTTTTTTGTGTGGTTTTTTCCTTTTTTCCTTACGAGAGTCAAAACGCTGATAAAGTGGTTGCAAGTTGCGAAGGTTAAAAGTTTGCAATTCATATAGGGTTTTTGTTAGCCTTTTATTGGTTGCACTATGTATGGGTGGATGGACATGGCCCTTGTTTTGGGTAGTGTAAACGGGGGTAAAAAGGGGGCAAGCAAAGGACACACACGCACACGCACGCACGCGTACAAACACACACAACCACAAACACACACACAACAACCACGCGCCCCAAAAACACACAAACACACAACAAAAAACCAAAACCACACACACACACACACGAAAACCAACACACACACACATAATCACAAAAAACCCCCCAAAAAAACCAAACCCCACACTAAAAAACAAAAACACGCACCGGCAAAAAGGAAAAAACTAAGCTCAAAACGGAAAAATAAAAAAAATACGATAAAATAAAAATGACAAGAGAAAGAGTTTAAAGATAAATTTAAACATTCTCATTTTACACAAGCCAGGGTCGCTTAACTACGATGCAGTCGACCGACTGCAGTTCTGGGTAAAAGTTAATTAAATCTCTCTTTTCTTTTTTTCCTTCCTCGCTCTTTTTCTATCTCTTGTCTGTCTTTTTTCGTTCTTCAAGTCTCTTTTCTCTTCCTTCTCTCGTTTCATCTAATATTTTTTCTCTCTTCTCTTTCTCGATGTCATTCACTTTAGTTCTCTTCTCATATTCTCTCTCTCCCTCCCTTTCCCTCTCCCTGTCCCTCCTTCCCTCTCTCGTTCTCTCTCGTCCTCCTCTTCTTCTTACTCTCTCCTTCTCCTATTCCCCTTCTTTTCTCGCTCTCTCTCTCTCTTTCTCTCTCCCTCCTCCCCCTCCTCCCTTTTTCTCCCCCTCCCTCTCCTCCCCCCCTTCTTCCCCCTCGATTTTTTAAAACCCCTGAATTCCCGGGGAAATCGCTAAACACGAAAAAAAGCTTCATGGCTCAAATTGCTCACGTTCGTCTCCTGGTATCGATTTGATTCTGGCGGGGGTTTTGAACGGCATCTTTTTTTAAAGCTGATTGGGGTAACTGACGAATGCATGATAAATTTAATGATCGTAAAAACATTGATGATGATAATGCTTGAATTAAAGGAAAAGATGTTGTTGTTATTATTAATTTTATTTTATTATTTTTATTTTACTATTTTTTTATTATTTTTTATTTTTTTTTCTGCTAATTGAATCAAACCCCGGGCAGTCCAGCGGGTAGGGGGGGATGAAAATTTGAGGGAATGGAAAACCAACGAAATATGCACACAGCTTCTGCAGGGCTCCCCGAGTGCTAGCGAAAGCGTACATACCTCATTATCTCCTTTTCCCTTTTCCATTTAAGTTGTTTTCTTTTATTGTTGTGCAAAAAAGGGGGAACCGAGGGCCAGGGGGGGGAACTATCTCGTCCTGTAACCTGGCGGATTTTATAAAAGGAAGTTGATTAGTTCTGCCTACGGGATGCGCCCCCGTTGATCCGTGTGACAGGCGACGCTTTATACTCTCACGTCAAAAGCAGGATACATTTTAGCTCAGCCACAAGCTATCCGCGCCAACCACCAAATTTGGGATTTCCAGGCCCGGGGAGGGTTTAACCAAAACTTGACGCCCTGTGGACATTAGTGCCACTAAGCTTTATACTGGGAGGCTTTAAACGTGATCCCTCCCCAGGGGGGTATTGTTTAGGCAAACATTGTTGGTGGTTCCCAAACCACCATCCATCTCATAGACTCACCCGTTACCCTATCTAGGTTTTATTTACCTAAAATGTTAAATCCCGGGGGCGCTCACCACGTACGCGGAATGCGTGTGTGCATGGTGACCCCCCACTCGCAGCAGCGATTGTGGTGCACTCGCTTGATTTAATAATTTTTTGGGAAACAAAACCTATTATTATAAATTATTATCATTATCAATATTATTATTGATTACAATGATAATATGATAATGATAATTAAAAAAATAAAATGTAATAAAAAATAAAATTTTCTACTATAACAATAAAAAAATATTCAAGATGATAAAAAAAAACAAGAATACCAAAGATGCCCGTAACTCTTTCCTACGGATTTCCTGAAGGAAAAACCCGGAAAGGGAAATACTACGCTCACAAAATCCGATACCCGGGCAGAGTTAAGTTACTGGGGAATGAAAAAAACAAAATTTAAAATTTTGTCACAACCCTATTTTATTAACTTTTAAATTTTAAAAAAAAACTTTTTAAAATTACAAAACATGAAAAAAAATTAAACGAAAATCATACATACCTAAACTAATATCCATATGAGTATTTCGAAAAAAAAAACTATTGCAATTAAGGACCTTTTTAGTGTGGCCGAGGCGATAACTGACGAATTTTCTTCCGTTCTTCCATATAACATCAGCTCTTACCGAAGGACCTTAGTTTGCTCCCAAAAATCCAATATCCTTTAAAGGTCGACGTCCTTTGAAACGTAGGAGTTTACCTTATTCCCCGTATGAAAAAGGTCGGGTTTTCTCAGGACATCTATAAGGGGCAGTGCGGTTTGATGACTCTGGGGTTTTAAAAGAAAAGGTAATTAAAAAGTGTATAATATATAGATAATTACAATTAGTGGGGGTTACTCTATTACATGGTGGTTATATTTTTAATATTAAAATATATATTTGCCTGTATATATGTATATATATACACAAATATGTGTTATTATCACACATTAGGAATATATGTGTGTGTTGCATACATCTCCCACCAACCACACACACACCAAACGCATGTGCGGGGCGCATGCATATATGTATTTTATGTTTACAAACTGTTTTTCATCTAGGTGTATGATTTGTTTAAAAATACACTAAAGAAAATTTCCTTTTGCTCATTATTTACCCTCTTAATTTCCTTCATCCTTCATTCCTCTTTGTTCACGGAGCATTTCCTTCTAAAATAAAGTTTTTTTCAAAAAATAAAGGCTCATTTTTAAACTGTTACCATAACAAAGCAGAGGGGGGAAAACTGACGAGAACGCTTCGGGGAGGAAAGGGGTCGCTTGAAGGCCCGGGAGGAAAGGGAAGAGAAGGCGACGAAGGAGGAAAACAGCAGAAGGGGATGGGGAGAGGAAAAGCAAAAGCGGTGAGGGGTGTCAAAAAAAAACAAAAAGAGGAGGAGGGGGACGCCTGGGCGGGGCGGATCCTACAGGAGGGGGCGCGGGAATAGGGTTTCGGGGGCGTGAGAGGCGAGGGTAGAGGCGTTGGCGAGGGGTGAAAGGGGATCCTGGTGGGCGAAAGGCAACCCGCGGGGTGGGGTGGTGTCAAGGGATCTCCACGGCAGTAAATTCACCCCGAGGTTTAGAATACCTGCAAGAAAGGGAAAAAAAAGAAAACTGTTTTTTTTCTAAAATTGCGGGGCGAAAAGAATCACAAAAACTTCTGGAATGAAATGATGAAAAAAAGATTTTGTAAACAAAAAAGGGGAAATTTTTTTGGTTGAAAAGAAATTTAGAGGAAAAAAGGAAAATTTTATAATATTCTTACCTCCCGTTTTCCCATGAAAATCCCGAAAGGTAAAACTATATTTGCTATAATCCTTGGTAAGTTCCTGAAACCTTTAGATCCATTTCAATAAGAGAGTTTTTCCCTTTCCATTACTAAAATCATCCCTTAATTCCCTACCATAATCCCATGAAATATACCCCTCCACAAATTTAAGTAAAAAAAAAAAAAAAAACACTTTTCCCTATCATTCCGAAAGGAATTATTAACACATCAATAAACGTTTTATCTTATTTCTCTCGTGCCTCTGAATTATCAAATTGTCTCCTTAACCCTCAACCCCTTTTACAAAGGCCCTCATTTGCTTCCATTTTTTAAAGGAGGTTTTTCCCCTTCCCTTAAAGGAGTCGGTTTTAAATTTTAAGGGTAGGGGTATTTCTTTTCTTTTTAAGGGTAGGGGTTTTTCATTGCATTTTAAGGGAGGAATTTCAGTGTCATTTGAAGGTACGGATGCATCGGTGTCACTTGAATATAGCGGTATTTTTTAAAACAAAGATATGGGGTTTCACTTTAAGATATCAGGTTACTTAAAAACATCAATCCACATAAAAAATTCGGAGTTTATTTTAGAAATGCGGTGTCACTTAAGGATAGGGGTTCTCAGTAAGAAGACCTTCTGAACGTTGTTTTCATCTGCGTTAAAACAGGACGCGAAGTTTTTTTGGAAATCGGGCCGTCCCACGGTGCTTTTTCCCAAGTTTGCTTTTAAATACTTCGAAATTTTGGAGGTTGGGTTTTGGGAGGTAATTACCCGAAACCGGGATGTTTATTCTCAAAGATTGAATGTTCTACATCTTTCTTATATATATAGATAGATAGATAGATAGATAGATAGATAGATAGATAGATATACTTACATAACAAAATATATAAAATCAAAAAGGGGGATGCTCAGTTTGAGCACCGTGGCCTCTCCACCATCCTTCCACTAAAACTCGATCTTACGCTTTTTTTTTCCATTTTTCCCTCGACACCCCGCAATATCTTTGAATTGCCCCCTCAGGTTTGCCCTTGGGGTTTCCCCTCTTCCTCTTTTTTCCTATCACCATCCCTGTCGCAAATTTTTCTCAATATTTTTATTTCTCATTACATGCCCAATAAATTTTAAATTTCCTCTTGTTCAAATGCCCAAACAGTCGCTTTACAATTTTTTTTTCCCCCTTCATCATTCGTCTTCCTCTCTGCCCCAGCTAATACGCTTCGTCTGAACCCCACTTTTAAAAACTATTTTTTTTCTTGTCAAAATCTACTTAACCCCCAACACTCAAACCCCATTGTGCTTGGGAAAACAAATAGTTCAAAAAACCTCCTTTGTCCGTAAGGTAATGTTTCGGTCTTCCCGGGTGTTATTAAAGGAAATTGTGGGCTTTTGGAAATGGTTTCTTCTTTTTATCTCCGGTAATCTCATATGTTTTATTTTTAAAACAGCTAAAAGAAAATGAACTCTTTAAATTTTTCCACAATCTTCCTTTGATTGTAACATTTTAAAATTTTGTTATTGCCGGTTTCTTTAAATCTTCATGATCTTAGTTTTCTTGCTTAAAAAACAAGCCACCCTTTTCGCTTGCTTCTCTAACTTTATCTAGTGTTTTGTGTTTCTGATACTGCTGGAAATAAAAACTAATCATCGGGTCCCTAGTTTTGAATTTTGTATCCCCCAAATCCAATTTCCCTTTAAAATTTTCTCTAGAGCACCTCTCAATTTTTTTCGAATTTATTAAAGAGGTGCGGAGCAGAATGAAACCCCCTGTCGTACCCCTTTTTTGACTTCGAACCATTCTTTTAAACCCAAAGGGTTCTTACAGCGCTTGTTTTTTGGTCATAAAAGGCTTTTTTTAATTTGGTGATGTTTTTTGGAAAACCCCTCTTCGTACCTGTTTTTCCAGAGGAATCGTGATAAAACATATCAAAACTTTCACAAATCGAGAAACACAGGTATAGGTTTTTTTTGATTTTCTTTTTTTTCTTAGATCTTTTTTAAATTTAAATCGGGGTTTCGGGGCCCTTTTCCAGGGCAAAAACCCGCTTTTTTTTCGTCTGAAATTTCCCTTTTTAACTAAACTTATTCTTTCAGCAAAAATTTTTCAAAAAATTTTTGCGCTGGACTTATTAAGGAAATTTGCCCCCTATTTTTGTTCATTGGAGTGCGTCCCCTTTTTTTAGGTATGGGAGAAAAGATGTTTTTTCCCCCAAATCTTCGGGCCCATTTTCTTTTTCCTTTTTTGTACAGCGTTTTTTTAAAAGAATATTAAAACACTTTCGCCAGATTCTTAATTAGTTCTGCGTTATTTCATCATTCCCGGGGGTTTTTTGTTTTTTTACTTTTTTTATGGCTTTTATAACTTCGTCCAGCAGTGGCGGGGGTTCTCCCGTGTCATTGGTCAAATTTAAATTTGTTTTTAGTTTTTTTCTTTTTGTATAAGTTGGAAAAATATTGATTCCATCTATTTTTGATTTCTTTTCCGTACATAAACAAGTCCATCTTCAGTTTTGATAGTGCCCATTGTAGGTTTAATTTTGTGTGATGTTTCGCCCCTTTGGGGAGAGTTTTTAGTTTCTTTTGATAGAACTTTTTTCAATTTTTGGGCATGTTCTTTTAAAATTTTTCCTTATCTTGTCGCAAAAATTTTTTAAAATTTTTGTTTTTTGTTTTTGTAAATTACTTTTTCCCGGGATTTTGATGCCTTTTTATTTTAGGCATCTTCTTTTTTTTTCATTTCCTTAGGGTTTTTTTTAGATATCCGGGGGGAATTTGTTTTTTTTCTTTTTGGCGATAGTTTCTTAGCAGTGCTCAGCAAGAGTTCTTTTCCTTCTTCCCACAAATCATTTTGGGGTTTTTTTTTTAAACTTTACATGATTGAGTATTTTAAATTTTTTTTGACCTGCAATTCGTAATTTTTCAAAGTTTTTGTATCGAGCTTTAGGGTGGTGTTGGCGCTCCATCTTTTTGAGTCTTTTTTTAAAGTCGTAGTTAGTATTGGGGGTCACTGTTGCATCGGCACAGGTCTTGTTTTGGAATTTTTTTTTGCAACTCTTCCATTTTGGTTCAGCACAATGTAGTAATTGGTTTCGTGTTCTTTTGTCTGGTGAAAACACGGTACAAATGGCTTTGGGGGGTTTTGGAAAAATTATTGGCTATAATAAATTATTTTACTCAGATTCAAAAAAACTTTACCTCTTTCATTTATATCTCCAAAGGCCCAATTTTCACAGGGGTTTTTTTTTTAGATTATTTTTTTTCCCCTTTGGGGGTTGAGGTCCCCATGATTATTTTTTCAAATTTTGTTGGGATTTGTCTAAAGTATCTTGGGGAGAGTTATAAAAAAAATTCCATTTCTTCATACTTGCAATATTGGTTGGTGCGAGCATTTTTAAATTTAATATTATGAGGTTTTGCTTGTATCTGACTTTTTAAAAAGCGATCATTATTTGGGGTGTACCCCAATTGTGCATTTGCAGTTTTTTTGTGAGAAACTGCAACCCGTGACTTAATTTCCTTTTCTTTTTTCCCGAAAAAAGAAGTCTTGTTTTCTTTTTGTTTTGAAACTTCCCAAATTTTCCAATTTTCATTTCCTATTTTTGAATGTTTTATCTATCCCTTTCGTTACGCGTATTAATTTACCAAAATTTTTTCTTTTCCTTCTTCCACGTTCCGATTTTTTTTGTGTTTTTAATTGGACCTGTTTTTCTTTATTTCTTTGTCTTCCCGATGCATGTTTAAAAATTTTCACCTGGGTTTCCCCCAAATAAAGCCCCCCCTTTTTAAAACCCCCGCGACGGGCGTGTGGTTGAATTTTCGTTTCTGTATTTAAACATTGTGTAGAGGTTTGGGCAGGAGAAAAAAAAGGAGTGGAATCCCCCCGGTTCCCTTTTCAAATCGCAGTTCCCTAATTGGAGGGGAAATACTCTGCCCCCTTTAAACAGTTCACTGTAAAACGCCGACATATTATTTGGTGAAACCATAATCAGAGAAATGAAGGACATACATATATACATATATATAAATACATACATAATCATATAAATATATTATATATAATTATTTTTATATAAAAATACATATATATAACTTTTTATATATACTTATATAAACTACAATAATATTTCAACATATATATACATATATATATATAAAACTAATATATTATAAATATATATATATACATACATACATATATATATATACTACTATATAATACCAATATATATTAGATGTAGAACTTCAAACCCTGAAATGAAAAATCCGGGATGGTATATTTACAAATCCAAAATCATTTTTCCAAGTATATACTATATTGTAGTATAGTACATATATATGTAAATATTTTGCCGAAAAGTCTTTCTTATAAAGGGGTGGCTATAATATATTTTATTATATGTTTCTTCCAAAATGTATACTAAAGGCTATAAATGAATGTTTTAAAGTTAAAAGTTATATAAGCAACACACACACACACACATGGGGCCCACCGAAAGGCCCTTTTTAAACCGGATCCTCAAAATTCATGAATCACTTCCCATGATAAAAAGTTTACCTTATTTCCGAAACTAACTTTTTTTTCGGGGGGCCCGGTCAAGTTCAATTTAAATATTTAACCCCCAGTAATTTGACTGGGCCCAAAGTCCATTCGAAAATATTTCATTGGTTTCAGGGTGAATATAGTTGTTATGATGTCATCTTGACATTGAAAGGCAGTGAAATTTGTTTTTTTTCTTACTCTGAAACTTGACGCATTTTTAAAAAATTTCCCCTTTAACAAAAATCGTGCCACTATGTTTTTTTTTCGTGTCATCTCTTTTTTATGGATTTGATTCCCTTTTGGATAAGTTTATAAGGAAAAGAATTGAATTCCCTTTAAAAATTCGGAAAAATTTTAGCGAAATTATTATTAAAGTTATCAATTCGCCCAATCTGGTTTTATTTATCTATTTTTAAAAATTTTTCTTTTGTTGATTTTTTTATTTCCTTTTTAAATTTGCTCTCTAGCTGTTTCGTTCGTTTGGATTTTTTATTTTTACTTCTAAAAGCAAATTTGTTAAGGCTTTTTGATATGTATAATCCCCAATTTTTCCCGTTTTTTAAAACCGATACAACTCAATTTTTTTGTTTTTCCTGCAACGAAAATGCTTACGGGGATATTCTCTTTTCGTTAAATTTTTTATTGTGCAACGAAATGTGCATTTTTTAAATTTCTTTCCTGGGACATTTTTTTAAAATATAAGGGTAATTCATAAGATTTTTCTTTTAATGAAGAATGACTTTTTTCCCTTTTTTGTTCAAAAAATCTTTGCAAAAAAAACCTGGACACAGTTTACAAAAAAAAACGGGAGGATTATTTATTCGGCTTTACTGAAGACTTTACGTACAGAAAGATTTTAAAACATTTGTAAGTATTCTACTACACAAACAATTTTAATACATTTTTAAACCCGTTTTTGAATTAAATAAAGTTAAAAAGAAATAAGAGGTTTTTCAGGTATTTGATTTTAGAATAGTTAAAAAATAATATAACGTAAGATAAAAATGGGTTTTTGGGGAAACTTTTTAGATATATTAGTTACGCGAAAATTAAATACTTCGTTTCTTTATAAGTACGGTCCATTAAAATCAAGAAAATTCAAACACCCCAATCTTTCTGGGGGGACTTAAAAAAAAGAGAAACTAGTCATCTTCCATTGAATCGCTCTGCTACCGTTTCGTTCCCTTGGTTTTTTAAATTTTTATACTACCACTAAGCTATTTTTTCAGGTTTTATATTTATATATTTACCTCGATTGCCTGCCTTCCATGGGGGGGGGAATCCAGCCCAGTCGGTGCCGGTCCCAGACCCGGGTAGATGGAGTTGGTGACTCGAGAAAACACCCGGGCGGAAGGGAAAGGAACCCCCGCTCTAAATTGCCCAAAAAATCATGGAAACCATGTCGCCCAACGCCCTTGTAGGACGGGCATTGAAAAATACATTTTTAAATTTTAACAAAAAGTGCAATTTTAAATTCTTGTCCTGGGACAATTTTATTAACTTATAAAAACCCAAATAAAGTTTCTTGATAAATAAAATTCTTATTTTTGATGGAAAGAAATAGTAAACCTTAAAATTTAACAAATAAATATAACACTTGGGAGAGATTTTAATTATACGGCTTTACTGAAGACTTTCGACGAAGCTTTTAATAACCGAAAAATAACCAAAATCACAAAAAACAATTTTACTACATATTACAGATATTAAATTTTGATTTAATTAAAAGTTTTAAAAGTTATAAGATGGAATTATCAAGGTATTATGATTTTAGAATAATTAAAATAAAGTAACGTATTGATAAAACTGGTTTTTGGAGAAGCTTTTTGAGATATATTATTGCAGAAAATACTAGAAAACTTCGTTTTCATCTATCAAGTACGTGTCAATTAAAATCATAGAAAACTTTACACCCCCCCTAATTGGGGGACTTTAAAAAAGAAACTTAGCAGTAAAAACAAAATTGATTTGATTCTATACAAAATTTTTGTAGAAACCCAAAATTCATCAAAGTTCGACTGTTTTTAAAAGCTATATCCCTTTTTCCCCATAGCTGAAGGCCAAGGATTATAAAATTTTTTTAATTTTTTCGTATTTAAAAACTTAGACGTAAAAGGAGTAAATAGTAGTAACTATAGAAAATTTTAAACAAATAGGAAAGGTTATTGTCTTTTCGATTACATGACAAGAGGACTGATAAAAACAAAATGATATGGAAACTAACCCAGTAAAATTGCCGATAACAGTTCATCTGTAAACGTTTTTAAAAAATGTTAAAAGTTCCCAGCGGGAAGGTTTTTTAGGGATTAAAAAAAAAATACTTTGGCTAGGTCAGGGAAGGGAAGGGAGCGAGGTCATGCATATTCTTACTATTATATATATTTTAATAACCTCCAGACCTGGTTCGAGTCCTGGCGGGAGGATTGTTATTTTTTGGATATCAATGGGGCATTGCATTAACCATTTTCTATATAAATAATTAATATAATATATTTTAATATATATATTAAAATAAAATACATTGTATATATATATACTATATATAAATGTATATTTTATTATATGTTATATTATACAATATAATACATGGTGTGTCGATTATTAATATATATATATATTTTAATTTATATTATATTCGCCGCCAGAAGAAAGGAAAAAAAACAGAAAGGGAAAATACGAAAGGTATAAAAAAAAAGAAAAGGGAACACAAGGGGGAAACTGAGAAATGCCTTTTGAAAAATGCCCTTTTTTAAAAAAGTGCCTTCTTTTTGAGAATCGCTTTGCCAATCATTGCTGCGCTGCCTCAATTTTTTGCTTTATCAGTTGGAGGTTTCGTTTTAGCAAGTTCATTCGATCGTTTTGTTGAAAGTTGAAACCCATTCCCTTTTGGGTGTAAAAATATTTAAGGGGGTTAAATTTTGAAAGAGAGAGAAAAAAAAAGGTCTTTTTTTATTTTTTTTTATTTTTTATCTTTTTTTTCTTCTTTTTTTTTTTTTTTTTGCTTTGATTCTTTTTCCTTCCTTTTTTCCCCCTCCTCTTTCCCCCCTTTTTTTCCCCTAACACTTCTTTTCCCCCTCCTTTCCCCTTTTTCCTCCTCACTTCTTCCTCCTCCCCTTCGTTTTCTCCTCTTTCCCCCCTTTCCTCCTCCCCCCTACTTTTTTTCCTTCCCGCAATTTTTCCTCCCCTCTTTCCTCTTTTCTTCCCCCCACTTCTTCGTCTTCCCTACACTTCTTGCACCTCCTCTTTCCCCTTTCCTCCCCCCTACTTCTAGTCTTCCTCCTTCATACTTCTTCCCTCCTCCCCCCCCCCCTTTTACATCTTGTTATCGTGATACTAGAGGAAAAAGTGGGTTAAAAATTTTCGGTTTCCTCATTAAGTGCTTTAAAATTCAAATTTCCGTATGTGTCAATACTTAATTTTCTTTCTCTTTTTTTGGGTGTATTGTCGAAATAATCGTGATTTTTGAGATTCGAAATTCCCCCACACACCACCAAAACACCACCAACCCCAAAACACATATATACAGTTTTATGGTCGTTTTATCATCATTAGTGTAGTATTATCTTATTTTGGAGTTTTTGATTTCAACCCTTTT
>NC_051398.1:48729083-48744796 GCF_015228065.2 Penaeus monodon
AAAAGGTTTTTAAAAAAAAAGGGAGGGGAGGGGGGGGGAAGAGACGGGGAGTGGGAGGAGGAGGGAGGGGGTGAAATGAAGGAGGGGGGAGAATGTGGGGGGGGGAAGGGGGGGGTGAAGGAGAGGAGGTGAAAAGGAGAGAGAGTAAAGAGAGAAGGGGGAAGGGGGGGATGGGGGAACAAAGGGGGGAGGAGGGGAAAAAAAAAAGGGGAAAGGAAAGGGGAAGGAGAGGGGGAGAAAAGAAAGGGGGAAAGATGAGGGGGGGAGAGAGAGGAGAAAAAAAAGGGGAGGAGAGTTGGAATGCAAGGGAAAAGGGAGAAAATAGAGAAAGGGGGGGAAAAAGGAAAGGCAAAAGGGGAAAAGGGAAAGGGCAAGAAGGAAAGGAAGTGCAAGAAAAAAATGGGGAAAAAGGGAGGAGGCGAGAGAAAAGGGGGTGGGTGCAGGGAAAAAGGAGTGAAAGAGTAGAAGGAGGGGAGGTGAAAAAGAAAGAAAGGGGAAAAAAACTAAGGGGAAAGGTAAAGGATAAAGGAAAAGGGGGGAAAAACGGGAAAAAAGAAGAAGCAGAAAAAGTCAAAAAAACCAAAAAAGGGGGCAACCAGCCAAATTGACTCACTTGCGATAAAAACAAATTCATACATAAAGAAGAAGAAAAAAATCATCCATCTTTTAAACCCCCCCCCCCCCCCAAAAAAAAAAAAAAAAAAAAAAAACATTATCCAAAAAAAAAAATACTAGAGAACTTTGCGCTTTAAAAAAAAAAAAAAAAAAAAAAAAAAAAAAATTCGAATATTGCACAAACCAACGACGCATGAAAAAATGCTCAGTGCAGCTGGTTTTTACAAAGGGGGGTAAAGGGTTGTAAATTTTGCAGCTGGCAATATATGAGAGGGAGGACGAGAGAGAGGGAAGAGAGAAGAGAGAGAGAAGAAAAGAGAGAGAGAGAGAGAGAGAGAGAGGGGAGAGAGGGGGGGAGGAGAGAGGGGGCGGGGGGAAAAAGGGGAGTAGGAGAAAGAAGAAAAAGGGGAGAAAAGGGGGAGAGAGGTATTAAAAAAAAATAAAAATAATAAAATAGTAAATAGACATATTAATAGACAGAAAGAGACTAGAGAATAACAAAAGCCCTGATACAGACCAATAACAGATAACAAAGAGAGAGAGAGAGGGCCCCTAATCTCAACTTGAGAATGTCACCCACGGGCAAGACATCGCACCTACAACAAGCCTGTATGTACGTCTCCATTTAACAGCAAAAAAATATTCCCACAAAGGGGATCATCCAAACTACCCTTACTCACACAAAACAAGCAAGGGGGGGAAATCAGTGCTTAAGAGACGGAAAAAGAGAAAGCATAAGAGGAGAAGAAGGGGAGAGAGGGGGAAAGGGGGAAGGGGGAGAGGGAGGGAGGGAGGGGGGGAAAGAGGGAGAGAGGGGGGAGGAGGGGGAGAGGGGAAGAGAGGAGAAGGAGAGGGGAAAAGGAGGGAAGAGAGAGAGAGAAAAAATAATCGACAGACACCAACCGAAAAAAGGACCAAAAGATAACAGACAGATGACTGAAAACAACAGACACTAACACTAAGAAAGACGAGATATAATACCGTAAAAAACAAGAGATATGAATCTGCCTCCCCGGGGCCTACATCACCAATAATACAGACAGAATTAACAATAAAAATAAACATATTTCACGTAAGCTTTCCCCTTACTCTCGATAAAGGGAATTATTCGATTTTCATTTTCTCGCTTCCATTCTTGAATTTGTGGGGAACAGATTACGTCTATTTTCTATTTCTTTTTTTTTATTGGGCGTTTTTTTATATTTCTTGTTTTATGTTTATCCATTGACATCTTTTTTTAATTGAACGTTTTTTGCAATTATTATTGTTGTTGTGTTTTTTTTTCTTTTACTTTGTTATTTTTATTATCATCTCATTATCTTTTTTATCGCAACATTATTTTATTTTTATTTTTTTATTATTATTTTTTTCATTATTATTATTTTTATTATTATTATTTTATTATATTATTAAATTTATTATTATTATCATTATTATTTATTATTATCATCATTATTTCTTTATTTTTTATTATTTTTATTATCATTATATTTATCATTATCCTATTATTTTTTTTTTTATCACTAACGCAAATCTTAACGATTTTTTGGGCTAATCATAGAAAGAAATAAGATTGAAATCAAAACACCCCAATAAGAAAATACCCTAATGATGATAAAACGCCTAAACTGTATTATGTGGTGTTGTGTGTGTGTGTGTGGTGTGTGTTTGTTGTAAAATTTCGAATCTCAAAAATCACGTTATTTCGAAATCCCACCACAAAAAGAGAAAAAAATTTAAATCTTAGACACAACGGAAAAATTGCATCTTAAACCTGTATGATGAAAACCGAAAAATTTTCCCCACTTTTTCTCTCTTACCAAAACAAATGATAAAATGGAGGGGAGGAGGGGAGGAAAAATATAGAAGGAGGAAGACTGGAAGTGGGAGGAGGAGGAAAAGGGGGAAAAGAGGGGGTGCAAGAATTAGGAGAAGACAAGAAGTGGGGGGAAAAAAAGGGGAAAGAGGAGGAAGAATTGCAGGAGAAGACAAGAAGTAGGAGGAGGAGAAGGGGGGGAAAAGAGGGAAGACAATAGGGGGAGGAAGAGTGTGGGAGGAAAAAAGGGGGAAAGGGGAGGAAGAAAAGTGTAGAGGAAAAAAAGGGGAAAAGGGAGGGGGAAAAAGGAAAGCAAAAGAAGAATAAAAGAAAACAAAAAAAAAAAAGGGAAAAAAAATAAAAAATAAAGAAAATAAAAAAAACGTTTTTTTCTCTCTCTTTCAAAAACTTATACCCCTTTAAAAATTTTTACACCCCAACGGAAGGGGGTTTACCTTCAACGAACTGATTGAACTGAAAATTGCTGAACAAACCTCTCAACGTAATGCAAAAAATTGAGGGAGCGCAGCTTAAGATTTGCCTGAAGCGATTGCTCCGAGGCACTGTATAAAAGGACTTTTTAAAGGGATTTTCTCACTTCCCCTTGGGGTTGCCCTTTTTTTTTGTTTTACCTTTTTTGTTTTTCCCTCTTCTGTTTTTTTCCTTTTTTCTGTGCTGGGGAATATATATATATATATATATATATATAAAAATATATATATACAAAATAAATATATCTGACACACACAAACCCAAAAGTATTTATATTATTTTAAAATTTAAATATTATAATAAACATGTAATATATTATATATTATTATTTTATTTAAATATTATATATAATATATAATATGAAAAATGGAAAATGCAATCCCGCTTTATCAAAAAATAAAAATCCTCCCTGCCCAGACTCAAACCCTAGTCATGGAGGTTTATAATATAATTTTAATATAGATATATGCATAACCCGCTTCCCTTCCCCTTTCCCTGACCTAATTCCAAATGATATTTTCTGATTTACATCCCTAAAAAAAACACTTCAGCTAACTCTGTTACACTTTTAAAACGTTAAGATAACTGTTATACTGGCACTTTTATAGCATGGGGTAATTTTTCCCTATCATTTTGATCTTTATCATCCTTTTGTCATTGAAATCGTAAGTAAAATCACCCTTCCTTTTCGTGTTTAAAAATTTCTATCACGTTCTACTTTTTTCCCCTTTTTACGTCTAAGATTAATACGAAAAAAATTTAAAAAAATCTTATAATCCTTGGCCTTCACTATGTGGAAAGGATATAGTTTTTAAACATCAAACTATTTAAAATTTTGGGTTTCTAAAAATTTTGTATAGAGATCAAATCAATTTTAAGTGTTTTCTCAAAAATTCTCTTTTTTTTAAGTTTCCCCGGATTTATTGGGGTCTGAAATTTTTTTATGATGTTAAATTTACATACTTGATAGATGAAAAAAAGTATCTATATTTTCTGCGACTAAAAATCTCAAAACTTCTCCAACCGTTTTTTCAATCTGTTACTATTTTCATTTTAATTATTCTAAATCATAAATACCTTGAAAATTTCCTCTTATAACTTTTAACATTAATTTAATATCAAACTTTAATTTTTGTAATATTATGAAAAATTTTGTTTAAATGTGATTTAATTATTTTACGGTTTTTAAAAAGCTTTTTTGTGCGAAAAGTTTTCATAAACCCGTATTAAAATCTCTTCCCAATTGTAAAATTATTGTTAAATTTATAGTGTTCTATTTTTTTTGAACCAAAAAAATAAACTATTTTTCATCAAGAACTTTATTGTTCCATATAATTAAAAAAATTGCCCCGGACAAGAAATTATAAAATTGCACTTTCGTTGCCAATATAATATGTTTTTTTTTAAAGTGCCCTGTCCTACAAGGACTTGGCGATCAGGATTTCCATGATTTTTTTGGGCATTTAAGCGGTGGTTTGCCTTTGCCTTCCCCCCGGTGTTTTCATCGAGTCACCAGCCCCATCTCCCCGGGTCGGGGACCGCCCCCTTTGGGGGCGGGATTACCCCCCCCATGCAAGGCGGCAATCGAGTGAATTATAAATTTAAAACCTAAAAAAATAGCTTGGGGGTGTATCAAAATTAAAAAATCCAAGCAACAAAACAGGTAGCAGAGCGTTTAAATAGGAAGATGACTAAGATTCTTTTTTTTTTTAAGCCCCCCAGCAATGTTTGGGGGTTTCTAATTTTCTATGTTTAGGGACACTCCTTGATAAAAAAACGTAAACTAATATTCTACAAAGTTTCTCCAAAAACCTTTTTATCATTACTGTTATATTACATTTTAACTATTCTAAAATATGAATCTTTGAAATTCCTTATTTCTTTAACATTATTTTTAATATAAAAATCTGTAAAATGTATTAAAATTGTTTAGATGTAGTAGAGTATACTTACTAATGTTTTAAAAAATCTTTCTGTCAAAAGTCTTCATAACCCCGAAAATAATACCTCCCCCTTCTTTTTACTTGAAAAATGTTTTTTCCAAAGTATTTTTGAACAAGAAAAGAAAAAGCTCAATCATTTATTAAAAAAAACTCTAAGAAATTTCATATTATTTAAAAAAATGTCCCAGGACAAAAAATTATAAAAGTGCACATTTCGTTGCCAAAAAATTTTAACTGTAAAAGAGAATATCCCAGTAAGCATTGTCGTTGCAGAGAAACGAAAAAAATTGATTAGTATCGTTTAAAAAACGGGAAAGCTTGTGATTAACATATCAAAAGCCTGAACAAATTTGCTTATAGAAGTTCAAATTAAGAAATCCAAACGAACGAACAGCTACAGAGCAAATTTAAAGGAAGTAAATAAAACACAACGAAAAGTTCAAAAAATAGATAAATAAAACGCAGATTGTCATATTGCATAGACCTTGAAAATTTAAAAATTTTCGCTATTTTTTTCACGAATTTTAAAGGTAAATTTAATTCTTTTCCTTATAAA
This sequence comes from Penaeus monodon, assembly GCF_015228065.2. Lineage (NCBI taxonomy): Eukaryota > Metazoa > Arthropoda > Malacostraca > Decapoda > Penaeidae > Penaeus > Penaeus monodon. The sequence goes on from NC_051398.1 coordinate 48,734,506, forward strand.
AATTTTTCCCCAAAGGGAAACAAAACCTAAACCCAAAAAATCGATGACACGAATATAAAAAATAGTGGGGCCCATTTATTTTTAAAAAGGATTTGATAAAAAAGCGTCAAATTCAGAGTACAGAAAAAAAAACTTATTACACTGCCTTTCAAAAGTCAAGATGACATCTCCAACAGACTATATTCACCATGAAATCCAAATGAAAAATTTTTCGAATGGGCTTGGCCCAGGGCTAATTGTACTGGGTTAATATACTTAACTTTGAAAGTACCTGGGCTGGCCGAATAAAAAATTATTTTTTAGGGAAAAAAGTCAAAAGTTGTATCACCCGGAAATGATGTCATGAATCTTGAGGGTCCGCGGCTTTAAGGGCCTTCGGGATCCATGTGTGTTGGTGTGTGTGCATATATATAACATTTAACAGTTAACATTCATTTATCCCCTTATAATACATTTGGGGAAGATATACATAAAATATAATATTTATGGGCCAGCCTATCTTAAGCAAAGTTTTTCAGGAAAAATTTTTACATATATATGTACATATTACCTACATAATATGTATATACTTCGGGAAATGATTTTTGGGAAAGTTGTGTAAATATACCGATACCTTGTTTTCTCATGGATTGAATGTTCTACACTTATTATATATGTTATTATATATTTATGTATAAATATAGTATGTATGTAATTTATTATATATATATATTATATTTGTAGGGATTATAATATGTATATTTGATGTTTATATTAATGTATGTTAATATAATTATATAATAATATTATATATTATTTATATATATATAATTATATATTATATTATTGTATGTATTTATATATATGTATAAAATGTATGTCCTTCAGTTCTACTGATTACTGGTTTCACCAAAAATATGTCTGGCTTTACAGTGAAACTGTTTTAAAAGCGGCAGGATAGTTCCTCCTAATTAGTTGGAGACTGCGATTAAAGGGAAAAAAAAGGGGGGATTCCACTAAAATTTTTTATTTTCTCCTGAAAAACCTCTACCCCAATGATTAAATACAGAAACGCAATTCATCCCACATCGCCGTCGCGGGGGTTTATCAAGGGGCGCGTTAGTTATGGGAAAAGGCTGACAATTTAAACATGCACGGAGACAAAGAAATAAAGAAAACGGGCCCAATTAAGAAACACTTTAAAATCGAACGGGGAAAACAAGGAAAATAAAGAGATGGGGAAAATTCTACTGTCTGTAACGAAATGGTGATACCCCCATTAAAATACTAGGAAAAAGTAAACCCAAAATTGGGAAAGTAATGAGTTTCAAACAAAAGAAAAAAAGACAGTTCTTTTTTCTGGAAAAGAAAAGGGAAATTTAGTCGGAGTTGCATGATTCTCACAAAAAAAACTGCAAGCACAAATTGGGGTAAGCCCAAAAAATATCGCTTTTTAAAAAAGTCAGAATCAAGAAAAACCTCATATATTATTTATAATGCTACGCCCAAACCCAAATATTGCAAGTGATGAAAAAGGAAATTTTTTTATAACCCTCCAATACTTTAGCCCCAATCCTAACAGGATGAAAAAATAATCATGGGAGACCTCAACGCCAAAGTAGGAAAAATAATCTAAAAATTACCCCCGGGGAAAAATTCGGCTTGGGAGATATAAATGAAAAGGAAAAATTTTTTATTAATTCTGTATAAAAAAATTTAGTTATACCCAATAATTTTCCCAAACCACCCAAGACACTTGTACACGAGTTTTCACCAGACAAAAAACACGCCCCATTACTACTTGTGCTAAACCAAAAGGGAAGATTCAAAAAAATTTTCCAAAACAGACCTTGCCGACTGAACAGTGGACCACCAACTACTAACTATCGACTTTAAATAAGACTCAAAAGATGGGCGCCCAACACCCCCTCAAAAGCTCGACTACAAAACTTTTGATAACAATTACAAAATTAGTGTCAAACAAATTTGAAATACTAAATCAATGTGAAGAGAAAAAAACCCAAATGAGTTGTGGGAAGAAGGAAAAGAACTCTTGCTGAGCACTGCTTAAAAAACTATCCCCAAAAAAAAAAAAAATTCCCCCCCTGATATCAAAAAAAACCAAGTAAAAATTGAAACAAAAATGCCTAAAATAAAAAGGCATCAATAATCCAGTTTGAAAAAAAATTTACAAAAAAAAAATAAAAAAAATTCAAAGATTTTGCCCCCAAATAAGGAAAAATTTTTAAAATAACTTTGCCCAGAATTGAAAACGTTCTATCAATAAACAAAAAAAGAACTCTACCAGGAGTACGAAACATCACACAAAATTAAAAACCCCTACAATGGACACTACAAATGAAGGGTTTTTTTAGTAGGAAAGAAGTCAAAGATAGAGGGAATCAATATTGTTCCAACTTATACAAAAAGAATAAAAATCTAACAACAACATTAAATTTGACTCAATGACAGCGGGATGAACCCCGCCACTCTGACGAAGTTTTAAAAACCATAAAAAAAGTAAAAATAACAAAACCCCGGAATAATGAAATAACACGAACTAATTAAGATGCTGGCGAAATGTTGAAAATTTCTACAAAAGCGTACAAAAAAATGGAATGAAGAAAAAGGGCCCGAAAACGGGGAAAATCGTCCCTTTCTCCCAACCCAAAAAAGGTGCGCACTCCAATGCAACAAAAATAGGACAAATTTCCTTAAAAATCCGCAGCAAAAATTTTGTTGAAAATTATTGCTGAAGAATGAAGTTGAAGTTAAGAGGGAAATTGCGACGAACAAGCGGGTTTTCGCCCCGGAAAAAGGGACCCAAAAACCCGATTCTAAATTTTAAAAATTTTCATAGAGAAAAAAAGGAAAAACAAAAAGACCTTACCTGTTTTCATCGATTTTGTAAAGCTTTTGATACTGTTTATCACGATATCCTCTGGAATACTGTACGTATGAGTTTCCAAAAAAAAATTTCCAATTTAAAGCCTTTATGACCAACAAAAAGCAGCTGTAAACCACTTATGGGTTAACAGAAAAGGTTTGAAGTCAAACAAGGGTAAAAACAGGGTTGCATTCTGTCTCCGCCCTCTTTAATAATATTTGAAACAATTATGAGAGGTGCTCAAGAAATTTGAAGGAAAGTGGGTGTTTTGGGGGATACAAAATTCAAAAACTGAGGTACGCCGATGTATAGTTTTTGATTTTCCCGCAGTATCATGAACACAACAACTACTAGATAAATTAGAGAAGCAAGGGGAAAGGGTGGCTTTTTCTTAAAGCCCAAAAAAACTAAGATCATGAGATTCAAGATAAAACCCAATGAACAAAGATGAACATGTTCAATCAATGGAAAGATTGGGAAAATGTGAAAAAGTTCACTTATCTTGGGGCTGTTTTAACTAAACATATGATATTCCCGGGGAAAAAAAAGAAGAAATTTCCATTGCCCAAAAACGCCACAATTGCTCTCAAAAACTCTGGAAAAACCGAAGCATTACCTTAGGCCAAGCTATTATTGAACTCATTTTTTCCCAAATTTCATCATAGGGTTCGAGTGTTGGTGTTGAAGTAATAAAAAGAAAAAGATCAATAGTTTTTTAAATTGGTGTTACACCCATACTGCGTATTAGCTGGACAGAGAGGGAAAACAATGATGAAATCTGAGAAAAAAAAATTGTAAAAACCGACTGTTGGACTCTTTAACAAAAGGAAAATTAAAATTTTTTGGTCATGTAATAAAGTAAAATTTAGAAAAAATTGCTGACAGGGATGGTGATGGGAAAAAAGGAAAGGCAAACCGAAACAAAATGAGCGCATATCAAAGATTTGCGGGCTGTCGATGGTATAATGGGAAAGAAAAACGTAAATCGAGTTTGTGGCGAGGTGGTGGGGAAGGGCCACGGCTGCTCAAACATGAGCATACCGTTATTGATTGATATATGTATGTATATGTAAGTATATCTATCTATCTATCTATCTATCTATCTTTTTTCTATCTATCTTTTATCTTTAAAAAGAAAGATGTAAAATTAAATCTTGAGAATAAACATCCCTTTTTTTCGGGTATTTTACCTCCAAACAACCCCCAAAATTTTTTTTCCTAAGTATTTACAGAAACTTGGAATAAGCACCGCGTGGACTGCCCATTTCACAAGAAAACTTTCGCGCCCTGTATTAACGCGATGAAAAACGTTTCAGATGGTAAAATTTTCTTACTAAACCCCACTATCCTTAATGACCCGCTATTTCTAAAATAACTCCGATTTTATGTGGCATTGATTTTTAAGTAACCTGATATTTTAAAAGTGAACCGATTCTTTGTTTAAATAATCCCGCTATATTCAAGTGACACCATGCATCCGTACCTTCAAATGACACAAAAATTCCTCCCCTTAAATGACCTGAAATCCCATCCCCTTTAAAAATGACACTGAAATACCTACCTTAATTAAAAAGACACCTTAAAGGAAGGAAAAACTCCTTATAATGGGAAGAAAATGAGGTCCTTCGCTAAGAGCGTTGAGATATGGAAGAAAATTTTGATAACTCGAGCACAGAGAGAAATAAGAAAAAACCTTTTACTTTGTGTTTTTAAAATTTCCTTTCGGAATGATATGGAACTGTTTTTTTTTTTTTTTTTTTTACTTAATTTGTGGGTGGGGGTATTCATGGGGATTTATGGTAGGGAATTATGGTGATTTTTTGTAAATTGGGAAGGAAAATACTCTACTATATTTTCAAATGGATCTTTAAAGGTTTCAGGAACTCTACCACATGGATTTTTAGCAAGAATAGTTTTACCCTTTCGGGTCTTTTGGTGAAAAATGGAGGGAAGAATATGTATAAAGTTTTCCATTTTCCTCTCAATTCTTTCAACCCAAAAAAACTCCCTTTTATGTTTCAAAATCTTTCTTTTACATCATTTTCATTCCAGAAGATTTTTTTGATTCTCTCGTTCCAGAAAATTTAGATAAACAGATCTTTTTTTTGCTTCTTCAGGGATTCTAAAACCCCGGGGTGAATTTTCTGCCGTGGAGACTCCCTTGACACCACCACCATCGCCGCGTTGCCTTCTCGCCCCCAGGATCCCCATTCACCCCTCCCAACGCCTCCTATCCTCGCCCCTCCGCCCCCGAAACCCATTCTCCAGCGCCTCCTCACTGTAGGATCTCGACCGCCCAGTGCGTCCCCTCCTCCCCTCTTTGTTGTTTTTTTACTCCTCACCGCTTTTTGCTGTTCCTCCCCCTCCATCGCCTTCTGCTGTTTTTTTCCCCTTCGTCGCTTTTCTTCCCTTTCCTCCCGGGCCTTCAAGCGACCCTTTCCGCCCAAGCGTTCTCGTCAGATTTTTCCCCCTCGCGTTGTTATTGGGAACGATTATAAAGATCCTTATTATTTTGAAAGAACTTTATTTTATGAAGGATTCTTCCGTGAAAAAAGAGGTAGAAGGGATGAAAAAATGATAAAAGATGGGAAGCATAATTAGCAGAAAGGAAATTTCATTTTGTATAATTAACAAACATACACCTAATTAACAGTATTGTAATACTAAATCATATATGCATCGCACGCAGCACATGCGTTTGTGTGGGAGAGGTATGCACACACCACTTATGTACACTATATTGTTATAAAATACACATTAAAGTGTTATATATATACATATATACATTGCATATATATTATATATATTATTATATATATACACACACATGTATAAAGATTAAACACCAAATTATGTATTATCAAAAAAATTATCACTCTTCTAATCTTACCTTTCGTTATCCCAAAGGGCATCAAAACCCCACGACCCTATACAAAGTCCGGTAACCGCCCCTTCATACCTGGGAAAAGGTCAACTCGCTACGTTTCGAAAGTGACGTCTTGACCTTAAAAAATTTGGGATTTTTGGGAGCAGTAACTAAGGCCCCTTCGGTAAAAGACTGATGTTTTTGGGAAGAACGTGAAGAGAATTCGTCAGTTATCGCCTCAGAGCCACCAAAAAGAGGCCCTTAAATTTGACAATAGTTTGCTTTTTTTCGTAAAACGTATATGGTATTTTTTTGGGTATGTATAGTTCTTTTAATTATTTTCATTTTTATGAAATTTTTTAAAAAAGTTTATTTTTTATAATTATTTTAAAGAAGTGGGTTGTGATCTAATTTTAATTCTGTGTTTTCATTCCTCCAAAACTAATCTGCACCAGGTATGGGATACCTTGAGCGTACTGTATTTCCCTTTCCTGGTTCTCTTCAGGAAATCCGTAGGTAAGAGGTACAGCATCTTTGGTATATCATTGTTTTTTGTTATCATCATTCGTAATATCATTTTTATTGTTATAGCTAGCAATATTATTATTTTTTTATCAATTAGTTTTTTTTTCATTATAAATTTTATCATTGTAATCAATAATAATATTGATAATGATAATAATTTATAATAATAGGTTTGATTTACCTAAAATTATGTAAATCAATGCGAGTGCACACAAAAAAAAAAATCGCTGCATCGAGTGCGGGGTCCCTCCTGCACCACGCATCTCCCGCGTACGTGTGTGGGCACGCGGTGTTTACACATTTTAGGTAAATCAACCTAGATACGGGAAAGGGTGATCTATCGTGATGTGATGGTGGATTGGGAAACCCCCAACATGATTCCTAAACAACCTCCCTGGGGGGGGTCCTGCTTAGCCCCCCCAGTATAAAGACTTAGTGGCTACATAAAGTCCACAGGGCGTCAAGTGGTTGGTTAAACACCTTGCCCGCGGGGACCTGGAAATGCCAATTGGTGGTTGGCGCGGATATGCTTGTTGGCAGTGAGCTAAAATGTATCCTGCTTTTGACGTGAGAGTATGAAGCGTCGCCTGTCACACGGATCAACAAGGGGCGTCCCCTAGGGCAGAACTAAAATCTAACTCTTCCCTTTATCAAATCGCCAGGGGTTTTAGGCGAAATAGTTCCCCCCCCTGGCCCTGCGGTTCCCCATCTTGCACTAACAATCAAAAAAAAACAAATTAAAAGGATAAGGGGAAAGTATAATGAGGTAAAGTACTGCTTTCGCTAGACACTCGAGGGCCTTGCAGGCTGTGTCTTTTCTGTTGGTTTTCCTTTCCTCAACTTAAATCCCCCTGGGTCGCTGGTACTGACCCGGTGTTTGATTCTAATTAGCAGAAAGAAAATAAAATAATAAAAATATAATAGTAATAAAACAATTAAAAATAATAATAATAATAAAAAATAAACAAAAAACCCTTACCATTAATATCCTACATTTCATATAAATGTTTTTACATCATTAATCTTACATGCATTCGTAGTTTCACACTCACTTTTAAAAAGATCCGTTCTAACCCCCAGAAAAAACTACCGGGAGCAAACGTGACATATTTGACCCATGAAGCTTTTTTTCGGGTTTAGCGACTTCCTGGGAATTCGTGCTTTAAAACATCGGGGGGAAGAAGGGGGGGGGAAGGGGAGAGGAAGAAGAGGAGGAGGAGAGGAGAAGAAAAGAAGAGAGAGGGGAAAAGAAGGGGAATGGGAAAGGGGGAAGAGAAGAAAGGAGGAGGGAAAGAAACAGAGAGGGAAGGGGGGGACAGGGGGAAAAAGGGGGGAGAGAGAGAATTGGAAGAGAACCCAAAGTAAATGACATCGAAAAGAGAGAGAGAGAGAAAATATATGAGTGAGAAAGAGAGAAGGGAAAGAACGAGCTTGAAGAACGAACAACAGCAGAGAGATAGAAAAAGAGCGAGGGAAAGGGAAAAAAGAAAAGAGAATTTAATTAACTTTACCGAGAACTGCAGTCGGTCGACATGCATCGTAGTGTAAACCCCTGGCTTGTGTAAAATGGAAGGTAGTTGAATTTATCTAAACTCTTCTCCTTTTTGTCGTTCTATTTTTTCGTACTTTTTTTTTTTTATTCCGTTCTTGAGCTTATTTTCCCTTGTCCGGTGCGTGTTTGTTTTGTATTTTGTTGTTTTTTGTTTTTGTGTGGTTTGTGTGATTTTGTGTGTGTGTGTGTGTTTTGCGTGTGGTTGTGTGTGTGTGTTTTATGTTGTGTGTTTGTGTTTTGTGTGCGCGGTGTATGTGGTGTGTGTGTGTTTGTGTGTGGTGTGTGTTTTGTACGCGTGGGCGTGTGTGTGTGTGTCCTTTCGCTTGCTCTTTCTTACCCCCGCTATGACACATACCCAAGCAATGAAAATGTACTCCTCCCCCCAACATGTGCAAACCATAAAAGGCTATACAAGAACCCTATTGCAATTCAAACTTTAACCTTTGCAAAATTGCAACCATTTTTCGCTGTTTTTCAAAATCTAGTAAGGAAAAAAAAGCAACAACCAACAAAACCATGTTCCTGTCTTGCATGCCTAACAGATGAAGTGTTAAAAAAAGGAAAGGGCAGGGAGAGGGGAGTATGGGAGAGAGAGACGGGGAGTGGAGAGGGAGGAAGGGAGGGGGTGAAGATGAGAGGAGAGAGGGGGAGAAGGTGGGGGGAGCAGAGGGAGGGGATGAAGGAGAGAGAGAGTGAAAAGGAGAGAGAGTGAAAGAGAGAAGAGGGAGAGGGGGATGGGGAGAACAAAGGGAGGAGGATGGGGATAAAAAAAGGGGGAAAAGGAAGAGAGAGGGGGGAGAGAAAGCAAGGGGAAAGATGAAGGGAGGAGGAGAGAGAGAGAAAAGACAAGGAGGAGAAGTGGAATGCAAGAGGAAAAGGGAGAAAATAGAGCAAGAGGGAAAAGGAGAAAGGCAAAAGGGGAAAAGGGAAAGGAGTAGAAAGAGAAAGAGGAGAGAAAACGGAGAAGAGAAGAGAGAAGCAGATAAAAGTCGAGAAAACCAACAAAGGGGCAACCAATGCAAACAAATGATGACTACACTTGCGATAAAAACAACAAGATTCATACATAAAGAAGAAGAAAAAAATCATCCATCTTTTAAACCGACCCCCCCCCAAAAAAAAAAAAAAAAAAAAAAAAAAAATTAAAAAAAAAAAGCAGCAGAAAAACTTGCAGCGTTAAAAAAAAAAAAAAAAAAAAAAATTCGAAGTATTGCACAAACCAAGCGACGGCAGTGTAAAATGCTCAGTGCAGTCTGGTATTTACAAAGGGTGTAAACGGTTGTAAATTTTGCGAGCTGGCATATATATGAGAGGGAGGACGAGAGAGAGGGAGAGAGAGAGAGAGAGAGAGAGAGAGAGAGAGAGAGAGAGAGAGAGAGAGAGAGGTGGCGGGAGGAAGACACGGAAGAGTAGGAGAAAGAAGAACAAGGGGAGAAAGAGGGAGAGAGGTTGTAAGGGAAGGGAAAAGTAAAAGAAAAAATAAAGACAGATGATAGCATTATATATATATAATATTATATATATTATTTTTTTGTGTGTGTTTGTGTGTGTGTGTGTGTGTGTGTGTGTGTAGAGATAGACAGATATATAGATAGACAGAGAAAGAGACTTAGAGAGATAACGAAACGACTGATCAGACCAGAAAAACAGATGAAAATGAGAGAGAGAGAGGAGCCCATAAATCTCACATTTGGGAAAATGCACCCCAGGCAAACTCGCTCCCTACAACAGCCTGTAGTTAGTCTCTCATTTAAACAAAAAAGAATATATTCAGCCACAAAGGGATCAACACTAAACTCCCTTACTCACCACACACGCAAGTGGGGAAATCAGTGCTTAAAGACGGGGAAAAGAAAAGTAAGAGAGAGAGAAGGAGAGGAGGGGAAGGGGGAAAGGGGGAGAGGAGGGAGGGGGGGAGGAAGAGGGGAAAATGGGGGGAGGGGGGCAGAGGGGAAAGAGAAGTAGAAAAGAGAGAGAGAGAGAGAGAGAGAGAGGAGAGAAGAGAAAGAAATAGATCGACAACAGCCCACCGAGAAAGGACCAAAAAAAAGACAGACAGATAGCGTATACACACAGACCGTACAACATATAGAAGCAGAGATATAATACCAATAAAAAGACAAAGATATGAACTGCACTCACACGGGCCTACATCACCAATAATACGACGACGAATTAAAAGATAGAATCAAAGTATTTCACGATAAGTTTTCCCACATTAAATCTCGATAGAACGGAATTATTCAGATTTCATTTTCCGGGGGGGGGCCCCTTCTTGTAAGATTTTTTGGTGAACGATTACGTCTTTTTCTTTTCTTTTTATTTTTTTGGTCTGTGTTTTTATCATTTCTTGTTTTATTTTTATCATCATTGACATTCTTTATTATATTTGAACGTTTTTGCAATTTTGATTTTTTTTGGTTTTTTTCTTATTACTATTTTTTTATTATTATCCATCATTACTTGTTATCACAACAATTTT
>NC_051398.1:48744896-48749867 GCF_015228065.2 Penaeus monodon
GTCAAACTCTACAAGGATTTTTTCCCGAAGGTAAAAAAAAAAAAGGAAAAAATTTTCCCCAGTTCCCCCGCAAAAAAAAAACCCCGGGGTTAGAGTGGGTCGCCCCCTTGCTTCCTGTGGACGGTAAAAAGCGTTTTTGCGGCCGAGTGACTCACCGCAGAAAAGGGGAAAGGTCCCAACAAAGTGATTCAGAGGGATGTAAGGGTTTGAACATGGCTGAGAAAAGATAATTTCCCCCCTTGTGTTTGGGAAATCCTCCTCGTTTTGGTAAATTTTTGTAAAGGGTTTTGATCACTTTTGGGTTTTTAAAGACGCACGAAAAAAAACGGAATTGGGGAAATTGAACGGGAAATTTCCCATCAAAAAATTTTTTTAAAAAAAGCTGAGTGGCATATAGTGTTTTTTTTTAAAGGTCAGCATGCATGTGTGTGGTTCTCAAAGCAAGTGGGTATCACACACAAGGGGATTCTATCTGGAAGTGGTTTCGTGCGTTTCCTGCCTCAAAAGCTTCAGGCACCTCAAAAAGGAGTAAGTAAGAGTGACTTTGTATTACTTTGGACATTATAGAAAATAAATGAAAAACAAACCCTAAATAAAAACTAGGTATACCCTTACTGAAAAGGGTACCACCGACCTACACGGATGTCCTAGTCACAAGGGAAAAGGATTACCCTTTCCTCCCGAAAAATTAAACCAGACCAAATCCGCAAAAACGGGGAAATATCGAAAGAGAAAATATAACCGAAAAAGAGGTTTTTGTTACTCGGGAATCCGTGCACCATCGTCTAATTAAGAATGAAATAAAACACTCCCCCCCCTCCAATTTCTCAAGGGGTTTGCATGGTGGGAAAACGGTGTCCCGTAAAAACTTCCCCCCCAAAAGTGTTTTTTAAATTGATTTTTGAAAGGACGCCTTGTTCCCAGGCTCTGACTGGGTCCCCTCCCTCTCGTGCGTAATAGGAGAGGAACGAAAGGTCGCACGTGGGAGCACGTATTAAGTCTTTTTATTAGTTTTTTTACTATTTTTTTCATTTATTTCATCTTTTGGGGTGGATGCACTTTTTTTTTTATTTTTTATTTTCTTATTTTTATATTTATTTATTTTTAAGGGAACGAGGAAGAAAGGTAGGGGGGCAGGGGATCCCTATTCAGGGGGGTTATTTTTTGACAAAGAAAATGGATTTTTTAAGAGGGGGATTTTTTTTGTTTTCTTTGTCCAAATTGTCGCTGTGTTTCTGGTGTTCGTGTTTTTTCACCAAAAATTGTTATTGTTGTTGCAATGTTAGTATAATATTTTTTTATTTTTATATACCGGCTTTCATTAGAATATAAAATGTGTGTATATTTTTTTCATATCATGTTTAGTATCAATAAACTACCACTATAACCCCCACCACCACCCCCACACCACCTCCACCTCCACCACTACCTCCAGCACCTCCACCTCCAGCACCTCCATTTCCATCTCCACCTCCACCTCCACCTTCACCTTCACCTTCACCACCACCACCCCCACCCCCACCACCACCATCGCCATGGCCATCACCATCACCACCACCACCACCACCACCACCACCACCTCCACCCTCCACCTCCACCTCCCCCACCTCCACCTCCACCTCCACTTCCACACCACACCACCACCACCATCACCACCTCCCCCACCCCCACTACACCACTACCGCTACCACTACAACAACAACTACTATTACTACTAGCGCTACTACAACTACAATTTTTAAAATCCATACCATAACTTCAATGTAAACAAAATCCACACACACACACCGTGCCAACACACAAACATGTTCCCTTGGCAACCTCCCTCGCGTGCTAATGCAAGAGCTCCTCCAGACATTTGAAATCTGCTGTGCATTTAGGCCTACCATCAAATAAGCGAGTTTAGTTGTTTTTTTATCTCTTGGTTCTTGGGCGAAATTCATTCTTTTTTTTTTTTAATGTTTTTCTTTCTTCCTGCTCTTTGTGTGTGTGTGTGTGTGTGTGTGTGTGTGTGTGTGTGTGTGTGTGTGTGTGTGTGTGTGTGTGTGTGTGTGTGTGTGTGTGTGTGTGTGTGTGTGTGTATCTGTCCGTCTATATATATATATGACACATTTACGCACACACACACACACACACACACACATACATACAACAACATCATACTCCCCCTCCCCCCTCCACCCGTCCCACCTTCCTTCCCATCCTTTATTTTCCACCCTCTCCCCTCCTCGTCTCCTCTCCCCTTCTCCTCCCTCCCTCCCTCCCCCCCTCTATTCCCTTTGAATAGAAGGCAGAAAGAGAGAAATAAGTAGAACACAAGAAAATGGCAGATTAACACACCTTTCCACCTCATTCTCTTCCTCATCCTCATCATCTTCCTCCTCCTCTTCCTCTTTCTCATCCTCATCCTTCCACTTTCCCAAATGCCTCTCTGGTTTCTCTCTCTTTCCTTTATTTTTTTTCTTTTTCTCACAAGTTCCTCTTTATTATCCATTTTCCCTGATTCTCTCCTCCTCCCCCTTTTTCAAACTTCTCCTTCTCCTCCTCCTCTTCCTCCCCCTCCTCCTCTTCTTCCTTTTCGTCTTCCTCTCCCTCTCCCTCTCCCTCTCCCTCTCCCTCTCCCTCTCCCTCTCCCTCTCCCCTCTCCCTCCTCCTCCTCCTCCTCCTCCTCCTCCTCCCCTCCTCCCTCCTCCTCCTCCTCCTCCTCCTTCCTCCTCCCCTCCCCTCCGCTCCCCTCCCCCTCGTCCTCCTCCTCCTCCTCCTTCCTCCTCCCCTCCCCTCCGCTCCCCTCCCCTCTTCCTCCACCCTCCCTTTGAAATACGGCAGGGAAGGTCTCACGAGAGAAAGTTCTGTTTTGCTTGTTACCTCATAACCCCCCCTCACCTCTCCCCTCCTTCCTACATCCCCACCCCTTCCCCTTCTTCCCACCCCTTCCATTCCCCTTCCTTCCTCTTCTCTTCTCCTTTCCTTCTCCTTTTTGCCACCCCCAGGTATTCCCACGTCTTTCCCCTTCCTCTTCCCCTTCCCCCCTACCCCTACCCTTTCCCCTTCCTCTTCCCTTTTCATCTCCTTATCATCGCTCTTCTACCCCTCCTCCTCCTCCCCTTCCCTCCTCCCTTCTTTCTCGCCTCCCTTCAATCTCCCCGTGTGCCCCCCCCCCCCCCCTCCCCACCACCACTTACGCCTTCTCCCCCATGTCACGGGTCTCCCTCCCTCCTCTGCCTCCCCTTCCCCCCACGCCCCCTCTCTCTCTCCCCTCCCCCACCTCCCCCCCCCCCGCCTCTCCCACTTGAACGCAAGAACGTTTGGTTACTCGCTTTACTTGACGAGATAATGAGTGGAAGTGGCAAGAAGATTGGAGGGAAGAGCTGGAGATAAAACAGGAATGGGGGAGGAGGAGGAGGAGGAGGTGGGGAGGTGGAGGAAGAGGTGGAGGAGGAGGAAGAGGACGAAGAGAAGGAGAAGGGGAAGGTGAACGAGAAGGAGAAGGAGAAGGAAGAGGAGGAGAAGGAGGAAGAGGAGGAGGAGAAGGAGGAAGAGGAAGAGGAGAAGGAGCAAGAGGAAGAGGAGGAGGAGGAAGGAAGAGAGAGAAGAAGAAGAAGGAGAAGGAGAAAGAAAAATAAGAAAAGGAAAGAGAGAAGGAAAAAAAAGAAGAAAAAAAGAAAGATGGGGAAAGAATGCAAGGAAATAAAAAAAAGAAAAAGGTTATGGTTAGGGGTAATTACTATCAGACCGTTACGTAAGCGAGAGATAAGTTTCCCCATAGCACAGACTGCCTGAAGTTACTGTAATACCTTTTAACAACAATGATTATATTTAGAAATTATTTATTTATATACTTATTTATTACTTTTTTTCTTGACTGTATATGTCACAGGGAGAATTTCGGTACTTGATATTAAGAAGGTGATGATAATGTTAATAATGATAATAATAAAAGTAATGATAATTACAATAGTAATAATAATGATGATAATAATAATAATAACAGTAACAACAACAACAACAACAACAATAACAATAATAATAATAATAATAATAATGAAAACAACAACAACAATAATAATGATGATAATTGTAATTGATGATGATGATAATTGATGATGATGACGGTGATGATGTTAATAATAATAATGATAATAATAATAATAATAATAATAATAATAATAATAATAATGATAATGATAATAAGATTGTAAAATAATAAGGCAATAAAATAAGGAGATGATGATGACTGAAAGGCTGTGTGATAAGGAATAATGATGATGATTATGATAGTAGCAGTGATTATAATTATGATATAAAATGTACGAACAAATGATTATGATAACATGGATAATGGTATAGATACTAATGATAATGACGTAATTAGTAGCAGTTCTAGTTTTTTTTAAAACAGAAATGTAACTACAATGAAAGGGAGATAAAATAGTATCATAATTTTTAAAAACTTTGAAGTGGTCACGAAAATAATAATACAGAAAACTTTTTTATGATGTTAATAATACTTTTATTTTATTATAGATGTTAATTTTTATTTTTTATTATTTACAGATGTTAAATGCTATTAATGTTATCGCTCTCATCATTACTATTACTATTGTTAATATCAAATTCCCTTTAACGTTTTCCCAAAAATTAAAAAGGGCCCCGATAAACACAACCCATTTTTTTTGTTTTAAGGGGGGGGTTTTTTAAAAAAAAATCCCCCGGGGGTTTAAAAAAAAAAATAAAATTTTTTTGTTTTTATATTTTTATAAATAAGAATATTTTTTCTATTAATTTTCCCGTTCCCCCCTTTTTTAAAAAAATTAAAAAAAATTTTAAAAAATAAATGAGATAAAATGAAATGGGTGATTATGGGATTTTAATTTTTGGTAAAATTAAAGGGAAAGAATTTAAAATATAATATAATGATAAGGTAAAAATACATTTTAAATTTTAAAAAATAAAATATTTTTTTAAACTTTA
>NC_051398.1:48764967-48769967 GCF_015228065.2 Penaeus monodon
TACAGTAGATTGGCGTGTTTGTCGTAATAATGTTGTTAGCAGTAGTGGTAATTATTGTGTTGTGTTAATTGGTGTGTTGTGTTAATTATTGTGTTACTCGGTGTGTCTGTCTCTCTCTCTCTCTCTCTATTTTTCTCTCTCCCCTCTCTTTTTCTCTCCTCTCTCTTTTTCTCTTCTCTCTCTCTCTCTCTCTCTCTCTCTCTCTCTCTCTCTCTCTCTCTCTCTCTCTCCTTCTCTTCCCCCCCTCCCCTTTCTCTCTCTCTCTCTCATCTCTGGCTCTGCCTTTGCGTCTCTCGGTTCCTGTCTCATTCTTGTATTGTTAATAGATATCTTATTCTTATTTATCAACAGACCATTCAGCGCCTTTTCTCATTTTTATTTTTTAAATGTCCCTGTATGTTTTTCTTTTTTACATTCGAGCCTTCTAATTGGCTGAGCTTTTTCCCCTAAGAAGCTCCTGATTGGCTGAGCTTTGTTGTGAGTAAGAAGCTGATTGGTTGACATTTGGCGCTTGGCCAATCAACGCACTCCTTGGATAATCAGATTTCTGGCGCTATGAATACAGATCATTATTCTGACAAAACAGAGAAGGCGCTTTGGCTGTATCTGTGGATCGGTAATGGCCACTGCGCTATGCACTATTTATACATTGAAGTTATTAGCAGAGATATACGCACGCGCACTTACTTACATAGACGTTTACTCGAGCACGAGCACAGACACACACGCGTACGCACACAAGCACGTATACTCTTACACTCTCTCTCACAGTACGGAAACTCGCTCGCTTGATCTCAAATTCACTCTAGGTCTCTCTCTCTCTCCTGCCTCATTCTTTCCCTTTCCCTTCCCTCTCCCCGCTCCCTCCATCCTCTCTCCTCCCGTTCCCTCCCTTCCTCCTCTCCTTCTCCCTTCTCTCTCTCTCTCTCTCTCTCTCTCTCTCTCTCTCTCTCTCTCTCTCTCTCTCTCTCTCTCTCTCTCTCTCTCTCTCTCTCTCTCTCTCCCTCCCTTCCTCCCTCCCTCTCCCTCCGCACAAAACGTCTCTGATTCATTCGCTTACGCATATCGCAACTCACCTTACTTGTTTCGGGGGCGTCATGACGTCATAAGCGGCCAGTGACGTCAGCACAATGGCGCGCACGACCTCGTCCAGATGACGTCATCGCCCGTTTTCTCTTGCTGTGTCTCATTTCGGCGGCGATGGAAGGAAGGGGAAGAAGAGGAGGAAAGAAGGGAAGGAAGGGGAAGAAGAGGAGGAAAGAAGGGAAGGAAGGGAAGAAGAGGAGGAAGGAAGGAAGGAAGAGGAAGAAGAAGAGAAGGAAGGAAGGGAAGAAGAGAAGGAAGGAAGGGAAGGAAGAAGAAGAAGAAGAGAAGGAAGGAAGGGAAGGGAGAGGAAGGAAGGAAGAGAAGGAAGGAAGAAGAGAAGGAGAAGAAGAAAGGAAAAAGATAGAGGAGAGAAAAGAAAGAAGAGGAAGAAGGAGAAGGAAGAAGAAGAACGGAAAAAAGAGAAATAGAAAAAACAAACGAAGAAGAAGAGGAGGAGATAATAAACAAGAGAAAAGGAATAGATGACGCAAGAGACATAGTGTTAATAGTGTCAGCAATTATAGATTATGACGGAAATATAAATGAGAATTAGATAAAAATAAAGAACGAACAGAAAAAACAGCAACGAAAAAACAATTTCCTTTTTTCCAATTGTTGTTTTTTTTTTTTTCTTTCACTTCCTCTATTTCCTTTTTTTTCTACATTCTTTTTCTTCACCCTTTTAATTTTTCGGTGTTTTTTTTTCCATTTCCTTTGTTATCATCTGACCTTGGAATGAAGTGAAATCACTATTTTCTTATTATTATTGTCTTTGTTATTATTATTTATTTTTTTATTTAATTATTATTATTAATATTTATTTATTTATTTTTTTTTTTGTATGGAGAGCTGGGTAAGGATAGGAAGAAGAGAAGGATGAAGAAAGGGGGGGAGGGAGAAGGAGAAGGGGGATAGGGAGAAGAGGAAGAGGAGAAGGAAGAGGAAAGAGGGAGAGGGAGAAGAAGATTAAAAGCTAGAATGAAGTAGAGGAAGAAGGAGAGAGAGAGCGAGAGAGAGAGAGAGAGAGAGAGAGAGGCAAAGTCAAAGTCCAAAAACAAACAGAGAGAGCGAGAAAGAGAGGAAAGACAAAGACAAAAACAAAAACAAAGAGAGAGAGAGAGCAAATATCCCTCCAACGCGGCCTTTTCAGAAGAATGCTTTCTTGTCTATTTCTGGACATGCGAAGCAAAAAAAGAGAAGAAAAAAAAACAACAAGAAAACAAAGGCATGGAAGAAAAGAAAAGATCAATAAACAAAGTTTCTCGAATGTCTGCCTAAGTTAACCGCCCTTGTGTTGCGTCTTTACAGGTAGGTTGTGCGCCCCAAGTTCGAGTGAGATAATGCGATTAGACAGACAGGTGAAAGATAACAAAGGGGAGATAATGGTTGAATAGGAATGTGCTTTGCCTGACTTCAGGTTCGAGGCGAGGGGAGTGAAAGGCGTAAATGGAGGAGAGATCGATTGGTTAGATGAGAATGGAGAGAAGAGGGAGGAAGGAGAGAGAGAGATGGTGGAGGGAGGAGAGAGAAAAGGGTGAGTGAGGAGAGAGAGAGAGAAGGAGGAGGAAGGAGAGAGAGAGAGAAGGAGGAGGAAGGAGAGAGAGAGAGAGAAGGGGGAGGGATGAGAGAGAGAAAAAAAGGGGAAGGGAGGAGAGAGAGAGAGGGAGGAGAAAGAGGGAGAGAGGGGAAAGAAGAGACGGAGGAAGAGGACGAGAGGGAGAGAAATGAAGAGAATGAGTGAGAGAGAGGGGAGGAGAAAGAGAAAACAAACCGAAAAAAATCAAAGAAATATATGCAAAGTAATGAGAATCTCTCTCTCTCTCACTCTCTCTCTCTCTCTCTCTCTCTCTCTCTCTTATATATATATATATATATATATATATATATATCTTATATATCTATATATATATATATATATATATATATATATATATATATATATATATATATATATATATATATCAACGTTATTGTTTTCTTTGGACATACGTACAATGGAGGGCACAGGAATTTCAGGGCATATGGAACGTGCCCGGGCATCAACTTTCATCCGCGAACCTCTCGAATGCCCAGTCAAAACACCGTCTCTCAACCTGTGGCTTTTAAACACCTTCTTAAACCTAACACGACTTCGTCCGATTCCGTGCCTGGAGAACTTCGAAGTGCGAAATTCTGTGCAAATATTTGTGTGATGGGTTCGTCGGAGAGGGAGGGAGGGAGAGAGGTGTAAGAGCGAGATAGAGAGTGTAAGAGAGCGAGAGAGTGAGAGGGGAGGGGGGTAAGAGAGAGAGGGAGGGAGGAGGAGAAGTGAAGGAAGAGAAAGTAGAATGAGGCGAAAATGGGCGTTTATCATGAGAACTATTTATGTGATATATATGACTGTGTGTGTGTGCATATATATGTATACATATGTGTATATGTCTATAATTGTATATATATCACACACACACGTACACACAATACATGTGTATGTGTACAGAATGAAGCATAAAATAGATTAGAAAAGAAGGCTGAGAGAGAAAAATGAAATGAGAGAGAGAGAGAGAGAGAGAGAGAGAGAGAGAGAGAGAGAGAGAGAGAGAGAGAGAGAGAGAGAGAGAAGGAAAGATGTTAACGTTTGTTTTAATCAACGAAAGAAGTGGTATTTGACCGGCCTGGTGTGTGCATGCAAGACCACAGTGAGCCGAGTTATCGTGGAAGATAATAGTAATGATAATGATTCACGAGAAAAGGTCATAGTAACTTCGTAAGGTTAAAGCTCCATGGAGGATCATAATGTAAACACTTCGTGCCTTTAAAACTTGCGTGTAAAACTCCCGACCTTTGTTACCAATATTTAAAGATTAATTTTTTTTTTGTGTGTAATGATATCTCTCTTTTTTATTGTTCGTTGGTATTGATTTCTCTTCTTCGAAATTAACCCTAACGTAATTATCCGATATTGAAATTCTTGGAACTCTTTTGTTTTAAACATTAAATATTAATTATAATATTAATAAATACTTCCATAGAGTTGTGACCCGAAAAAGTGTTTGAATTCATTGAATTATCAGATATTGAGATTCTTAGAACTTTTTGTTTTAAATATGAGATTGATATATATAAAAAAAAATAAAAAAATCATGATCGACACCGTGTCTGAATGCATTGGTTCCGACTTCGTTTTATCGGTTAATTATTGAAATGCAATGGCTTATCTGTTTGCCTTCAAGCTAATTTTTTTTCTCAGTATATAATATGCTTTATTCTGCATACATATTGCGATATATTTCCAGTATTAAAGTTGCTGGAACTCCTAAGTGCATAATTTGCTTTGCAATTGAATATGTATCTATATTTATTCATTTATTACCGTATTATTCCTATATTCGCTCACAAACTGCAAATTATATATAAAGTTTTGTTATTTTCTAACATTCCTTTTTCCTGCGTAGTTATTGGAAAAAAAACCTTTTTTTAAATCTACAGTATCTTTGTTTCTGCGAATAAGTAATGTAAACAGTTCTGAGAATGAAGCCTCCATATTTTTTCTTCTTCTTTTTTCTCTCCCTCTCTTCTATTTTTTCCTCTCTTCCTGCATCTCCAAGCATCCTGACGCTGCAGAAAATATTAGACCGCACCTTCTTTAACTAGCAGATTGTATCTCCTAATTTTCTCAAGTATATTGTTGTTCATCTTGCTCGTCAATTTCACAAGATTTTTTTGTTCTTCTGTCTAGGTTTAAAGAGAAGCGATTCTGTGTCTGTGTAATGCTTTTAACCACAGCTGCTTTTCATATACTTTTCGTCTTTTCCTTTTCTCTCATTTATTTATTTTTTTGTTTTGTTTATTTGTATTGCCTCCAGTGCTCCTCTTTCTGTCTTCCTTTCTTTCGTTGATTATGTCATCGGTCTTACTGCTCCTGATCCGGAGTC
>NC_051398.1:48774967-48777467 GCF_015228065.2 Penaeus monodon
GATAAAAAGAGAGGATAGAAATATAAAGAACGAAACAGAAAGAGAAAAAGAAAGATGAAGAATAGTGATTGAAAGTTACGTTTTGCTCACACACACTCACCTCTCGCCTCTACCCCCCCCCCCCCCCCCCCGCCCCCTCCCGTTTATCCTTTTGGCACAGTGCCAAGACTTCAACAGCTACTCTGATAATGCAACACAAAGGGACGGTCCTATTTTCAACGAAGTCAAAACGCGTCACTAGTTTTTTATTATTATTATTATTATTCTAGTTTTGACTCGAAATAAGGTCTGTTTTTTTCACTTCTCTCCTGTGACGTAATTTTAGCTATGGTAGCAATTTCCTTCCACGAGTTGTGAGGAAGTTGGCAGCGTGAGGGAAGTATGCAAATTACTTTTTTTGTGTTGTTTCTTTTACATTAGAGTCAGTCACTAGTGAGATAGCATGTCTAGAGCGTTTCCGTAAATGGTTTTCTTTTATATATTTCTCTATCTATTCATCTATCTGTCTGTCTAGTGTGTGTGTGTGTGTGTGTGTGTGTGTGTGTGTGTGTGTGTGTGTGTGTGTGTGTGTGTGTGTGTGTGTGTGTGTGTGTGTGTGTGTGTGTGTGTGCGCGCGCCTTTCTATCACTCACTCTGTTTTCTTCTTAAAATTCTAAATCATTACTAAAACAAACAAAAATTAACATTAAGTACAGACCACATGCACTGTTCACCACACAAAAAAACAACATAATTAATTCTGAAAGCATGTTGCTTATATTGAAACCTCTCTGACACCAAGTCCATGTAAGCAGGATTTTCTTTTCTTCTAATATACAAGGAACACAAATATAAACAGAAAAAAAAATGCATTGGCGTTCTTGATACAGTAACCTAACAACAGGGAGCATTATGAATTGCTTATGAAGGCTATCTTTTCGATTACTATTCCGAGTTGAAAGAACGCATTCATATACCTAATTTAAATCACAGAGCATGCATAGTATTCACCTGCGAAGGCGGAGGACGTGGAGTGAGTTTATATGACTTTAATGTCCTTCGTATTCTGCTGTGAAATTGGTTGAATACTGTTCGATGGAAATGGGAGAGAAGATGATGCTTTCTTAAATAGGTTTAATTTTTTTTTATTAAGGTTCAAAGTAGTTTTTTTTTCTGGAGGATTCAAAATTGTTCCACACCCCTCCCCCTTCTCTCCATTCCCCTGCTCGTTGTTGGGGGAGGGGAGGGGGCTTAGGAGTCGGACTCTGAGGCCCAATGTAAGGGATCTCCCCTGCCTTGGACCTCAGCCCTCGCCTCGAACTAATTTTCCAGGGTCTTTTCTTCTCCTTTCCATTTCCTTCTCTTCATCATCATCCTCTTCTTCTGTCCACTTATCCTAATCGTTAACTCATTTTTACCCTTTTTTCGCCATACTACTTTACCATAGTGCTATATGACTTCTGATGTTTAGCACAATTATTTGTTTTCAACAATAACCATCTGAAGGTTCACCGTTGTGAAATTTGTTGAAGGTTCAATGTTATTGTTTTACCTGAAGGTTTAACGTTCTTTTTTTTCTAAAGGTTCATTATTTTATCTGAAAGGTCAGTGTTATTTTTTCTGAAGGTTCAATGTTGTCTTTCTTAAGGTTCAATGTTGTTTTTCTGAAGGTTCAATGTTGTTTTATGTGCAGGTTCAAGGCTGTTTTTTTTTTTTTTTTTTTTTTTTTTTTTTTTTTTTTTAAGGTTCAGTGTTGTTTTATCTGCAGGTTCAATGTTTTTCTTCTGAAGGTTCTATGTTTTATTTGCAGGTTCAGTGTTTTTCTGAAGGTTCAGTGTTTTATCTGCAGGTTCAATGTTTTTTTAAAGGTTCAATATTGTTTTTTGCTGTTGGTTCTTTTCTTACTGATTCAATTTTTTTTTTTCAAGGTTCAGTGTTTTTCCGTTTGATGTCTCCTTAATTTTTATTGTTGTTTCTGATTATATATATATATATATATATATATATATATATATATATATATATATATTTTTTTTTTTTTTTTTTTTTTTTTTTAGAAAGGAAATTAAGAAAAAAATTGTACCTGATATTCTAATTGGAAGCTAAACCTTAATATCTTAATTCCATTTATTTTGAACAAATCTACTCTGAAGAAAAATATCGCATCATTTAACGAATGTAATAAAAAGACGCAGATAAGCAATGTATTGTAGGATCATGGGGGGGGGGGAGGGGGTAAAGTCAGTGGAGTAAATAACGATAAACTGACAAAAGACAATATATTTTTATTTATTTATTTATCATTATTATTATTATTATTATTATTATTATTATTATTATTATTATTATATATACATTTTTGGGGGGAGGGGGGCCACTTTGCGTTGATCAAAGGGATAGGTATATAGATTGGTAGGAGGTAGATAGATAGATTGGTAGGGAAATATATTGGTAGGGGGTAAGTAGATAGGTAGATAAATTAGCAGCAAGTAGATTGATAGATTGGTAAGTAGATATATAG
>NC_051398.1:48786372-48791372 GCF_015228065.2 Penaeus monodon
AAAAAAAAAACAAACAAACAACAACACACACACACAAAACACAAACAAACAAACACAACACACCACACACAAAAACCAACAAAAAAACATCACACACACAGCACGTGCACACCAATGCCCCAAAACCATGCATGCAACACAACACAAACCACCACACAACACACACACACACACACACACACAACACCACACACACACCACCCCTACACATACACCACCACAGGTACAAACACATTCAACAACACACAAACACCATTCACACACACACAACAAACAGACAAAAAACACAAACAACTCACCACAACACACACAAAACCACAACAAACACACAACACAAAACACACCAAAATGCACACCATGCACACACACAATGCACACACACACACACCCCAACACACACATGCACACGCACACGCACACGCAGCACAGCACACCACACACACACACACACACCCCACACACACACACACACACACACACACACACACACTGAACACACACTGAACACACACTCACACATACACACATTTTTAGGGACATGTAAAGAAATAATTGAAAGTTATTATTTCTAAGGACATGATGTATGAAATGCATTGCAGTATAAGCTCCCCATTCATTTTCCAAATAAAAAAGAAAATACACTATCTTAACATTGTAAATCAACTTCACAAATATGCTCACAACATTCTTACATTCATACAGGTAACTACTGAGCATAGCATGAATGATGCTGAATCATGGCTGAGGATAAAAAATGCTTCTGTAATAGACTTCGGCCAGTATACTATAGAGGTTTCATCCAATGATGAAACTGTAAGAAAAAGCATGTCCGTTTTTGTCTATATTAGGAGTAAGTATTATATTAACTTGTTTTGCAAAATTTGTTCTTCGTTTTTTTTCCCCTGTTTAATGAAAATAATGATACAAATAGTAAGGATGATGCAGCTTGTCAGTTAATGCACGCACATGCAGAAATGGGCAGATACTTTTGCATTAGTGTCGGTATCACCAAGCTGATCAATAACAGTATCATTTTTTTGGTATCAATAAGATGCTTTTCTCAAAATGTACTGTAAAAATTGATATTTGATACACTGATACATTTTTGTTGTATTGCAAAGTGTCCCATCTTCTCTATATTTTTTATTTCTTTATTGTGATTTTCTCTTCTCTTCTCTTTTTCTTCCCCTTCTCTCCTTCTCTCCTTCCTCCCCTCTCTCTCTCCTCTCTCTCTCTTTTTCCTCTCTCCCCTCTATCGTTATTTCTCTCTCTCTCTCTCTTTTCCTCTCTCCTCTCTTCTCCTTCCCCTCTCTCTCTCTCTCTCTCTCTCCTCTCTCTCTCTCTCTCTCCCCTTTTCTCTCTCTCTCTCTCTCTCCTCTCTCTCTCCCCTCCACTATGAATGCCCCTGTTACTTTAAGTGTTAATCTTGTTACTGTGGTATTGAAGCCTTTTTTCTTTTTTTCTTTATGAAATCTATTGGTAATCTCTATAAAAAAGATATATATCCTCTCACCAATTCAAGTTTGAAAAACACTTTTTTGATGCCTTCATTGTTTGCTTCATGATGTATCTGTATTGCCTTAGACAATTTTGTATATCGACTACTATCACTGGCGCAACACACACACACACACACACACAAACACACACCCACACACACCACACACACACACCACACACACCACACACACACACCCACACACACCACACCACACACACACTCACACTCACACTCACACTCACACACTCACACTCATATTACACCACCCCATCAATTCACACTCATATTCACACTCACATTCACACTCACACTCACAATCACACTCACACTCACTCACATGACACTCACTTCACTAACACTGACACTCACTCATACTCACACCCCACAGTCATACTCGTTAAAACACAGTCTATTTATAGATATGTATAAAACTGTTTGTTCATGCTTTAAATGTTTCTATCCTTAAGTCTGATTTCCTTTCAAACTAATAGTTTGAAAATCTTTAAAATCTCTCAGGGAAACCACATGTCACACTCTATCGCATACCAGCAAGTATAGATGTTGGTGGGATCATAAATGCGTCATGCATCTCGAGAGGCTATCCCTTACCTGAAGTAGATTGGATGTTCCCGGGGTGTCCCAATGGACCCCCAAAACTGTAGAGCTTCATTTGAAAGAAAGGAGGTAAGTGCGATATCAGTAAATGGTGGTATCTGAATGAGGAAGATTATTCACAAGAAAATCAAACTCGAATGGAAATGGATTTTGTTATTATTAAGTTTGGAAAGGGATAGTTGTTCACATCATAGCAAAAACTATCACTCATGCTGGATGAATGTATGTTTACTATGTTTCTAATTTCACTTGAATGGCTGACTGGCTGCATGGTTCCAGGTGAGGATTCCACAGCCTGAGGTGGTGCAGGTTGCTCTGACTGGGTGTCTTCCTAGGTTGGATATAGATGTGTCTATTCTGTCTTGATTACCATTGCCTTCCAGTCATAAGATGTACTGCCACAGTCTTGGTGATTCAATTACATCTATCCCACCGGCTGGTCTCCTGGTTCTGGATTGCAATTGCTGCACCACAACAGGTTGCTGTGTGCAGACCTGTTGTGTCGCTGTGCCATGCTCTCTATTGTGCACCCCATGTTATTGGAGGATCCTCCCCATCTACTGCTGACTTTATAGGCTTTCTGTACTGCAGGGGTAGTCTCGCATACCAGCCACATCTGGGCTGGTGAAGCATTTGTATCCTGTAAGAGCTGTATTGCAGGAGGGCCCTTGCTACCTTGTCAGTGTCTAATGATCTGCCGGGGTGAGTGTTGCTGCAGATGAAGAACTTGGTGGATTATACTACAGCTTCTGCTTGTCCATTGGACTGTGGTAGTGTGATGAGGAGACGTGCACCTCTGCCCTTCACTTTTGAAAAATGCTTATGTCTGTGCTACTTAATTGGTGCCCCATCACACTACAATACTTCAGGTACACCAAACTGTGAGAAGCACCTCCCAAATACTGTAATGAGGAGACTGGTTGTCCTGTGTGGCAAGTGTTCAATCTATATCCAACCTTTCAACCTGTCTACATAAGCTTGATTATCGAGCTGGAACAAATCTGCTACTACCTGCTGAAACGGGTATTCTGGCAGAAGGGTTCAGAGTAGCAGGTCCTGCATGACGCTCTATTTTGGGCTACATTTGCATCTATTCTGGGCCAGTAAACTTTTTGCGTGGCTTGTCTCCTCATTGACTCATGTCCTTGGTTCCTTCCATGCAGGTTATCCAGTACTTGTTTCCTCAGGATAATGAGGCACAGTTCACCTTTATTTTGTATCTATTCTACTGTGTATTGTTAACCTTTCTTTATATTTTCTTTATATTAGATCCAAATGATCTGTTTTCAGCAATCATATTAAGATTAGATATCCTTTTTATTTTATACAATAGCAAACTCTTATCTTACAGGTACGTGATCCGGTAGTTTCAGAGCCTGATCCTGGAAATGTCAAGATTGTAACTGCCCCTTTTTCTCTTAAATCATCTGGATATCTCAAATGCAGTGCCACTAATGAAAATGGAATTGGGACTGCAATCTATGCAATTAGCATTAGTGGTATGTATTATGTCTATGTATTTTTAATTGCATGGTATGATGATAATGATAATGATGGTAATGACAGTTATAATGATGATGAGATTGATAATAATAATGATGGTGATGACAATGTACAGTGAGTGATTTACAAAATAATTTAATTGACTTCGTCCTACCTCCATCATTTCAGATATTGATGGAAATTTTGTCTTCAGACATATTGGCCAAAACAAAACCACAGAAATTACTAGACGTAGTCAACAGTTAGAGATCATTGAAAATGATGATTTTTACCTAGAGTGTGGAGCAGTTAGGTTTAGCTATAAGAGAGTCAGCCTTGAAAGTCCAGGTATGTTATATATTTCTAAAAAACACACACACACACACACACACACACACACACACACACACACACACACACACACACACACACACACACACACACACACACATACACATACACATACACACATCATCAATAACAGTCAGGGGCGTCACTTAAGGGGGGGTATGGGGGGGTGGTTTACACCACCAAGTCTTAAAAAAGCCTCTTTTTGCAGGGCAAATCTAGTTCTGCAGGGCAAATTTTCGGGTATTTATAATTTATAATTTTCTACCAGTAATACGATATATAATACTGGTTGATGGTCCATTCCGGGCTACTTATAAAGAGCTAGTGATCATTTTCTTTTTCGTGATTTGCAGGGCAAAAATTATTTTTTCAGGGCAAATTTACCCACCACCCCCCCAAACTCATAACATGAAGTGACGCCCCTGATAACAGTATGCTCATGTTTGAGCAGCCGTGGACCTCTCCACCATCCTTCGCCACTCAACTCGATCTTGCGCTTTTCTTTCCACTTGTACCATCGTCAGCCCGCAAATATCTTTGATGTTGTCGCTCATAATATATATATATATATATATAAATATATATATATATATATACCTATATACACATATGTATATATATATATCATCTATATATATATATATATATATATATATATTAAATAATTAAAATATTTAATATTTTAATATAATATATATTTTATATATATATATATTATTTTTTTTAAAAAAATTTTTAAAATTTTAATATATAAAAAAATTTTTTTTTTAAAAAATTATAATATATATAAAAAAAAATTTTTTTATATAAAATTTATATATATATAAAAATTTTATTATATTATATAATATATTATATTATTTTTTTAAAATATAATATATATATATAATATTTTTAAATATAATATATTTTTTTTTTAAAAATAAATATATAATAATATAAAAATTTATTTATTATATATAATTTTTAATATAAAATTATATATATATAATATATTAATATATTATAAAATTTATTTTTTTTTTTTTTAATTATAAAATAAAAAAAATAA
>NC_051398.1:48796372-48806449 GCF_015228065.2 Penaeus monodon
GTGGAATGCTGGTTTCCCCCCCGTATTGTGCCATAGAAAAGGTATGGGTAAAAAAAAAGTGTAAATAAAGAAAGACTGTCATTTTGGTTTATTTTGTGCCCCGCCTCGCCACTTGGGGTTTCCCCCCCCTGGGTTCTGGGAGCTGTGGGGCTCGGTGCCTCTTGGAGCGTCAGTGTTCACGACCTGGGATGCCGGTCTGCCAGCCCGCCTTGTGTAGGTGGCAGAGAGAGACGAGGCAGTGGCGAAAAAATGGTGTCAGGAGTGGGATTTGTGATATTTGATCAGTGTGAGGCGATTTTTTGTCGACCAAAGATGGCGGCAGCCATGAGGGTGAGGAGGCTATGAAGAGGTAGGCACGAGTGAGGGAAACCGAGCCAGAGGACCTGATCATGCCCGCTGGCCCGGTATGAGGGAGGAAAAGGGACAAAGGGCAAAGAGCAGGACAGAGGGCACGCGAGCAGGGGACCCTCTCGTCGAGATGCAGGCAAAGGGAAAGGGAGAGGAAAAAGTTCTGCCGACTTTTTGGGTGCTACGAGAATCTTGCATCTGTGAAGATGGAAACTAGCAGTACACCGACAAGGCCGCAAAAACATGAAGAGTGAACTGAGGGGGAGGTGCAGACCTGGGGGCGAGGTTTAGGGGCCCGAGGGAGGAAAGGCGGGTCACGAGGTAGTAACGTTGCAAGCAGAGGGAAAGGGAGATAGGTTCTGGCAAAAGATGCCAGAGTGTCAGATTACTGAGGTCTGCCTGGGGTCTGTGGCAGGAAACCCCCCGGCCCCGCAGCGTCGTGAGAGCCCCTGGTCGCTGCAGAGCCAGTGGTTCTGGGGAACCCCTCGGAAAACCCTCCCCTTTCGTTAGGTGGCAGCAAATCGGACCCCGGGCAACCCGCCTCGTTGCCTCCCTCACCCCCTTTTTCCCCCCCGGGCGTGTTTGTTCACGGCACGCGTTCTCCCCCCGCAGCCCCCGGCCTCCAGACATTTTGGAGGGTAAGCCAGTGAGTAGACGGGAAGGGGGCGGGGGGCAATGTCGCCCAATTTGAAATGCTGGCTCTGCCCAGGGCTGAGCCAGGAAAAGGGAAGGGCCCCGCAGGGTAACAGCGCTAAGGGGCCCCGCGGGGAAGTGTTTGGGGGATCTGCGGCATCCCCAAAATGCCTCTACACCAGCGTGGCGAGGCCCTTTTAAAGCCCTTTTGGGCACCACCCCCAGGCGAGGATATCGGGCCCCACTTGAAGAAGCAGACTGAAGCGTGGCGAGGGCACTGTCCAGCTGGCGCAGGATGTGGGAGGCGTGGGAAGGAGGCGTACCCTGCGGCTGCAGAAGAGATGATCGGGGTCCCGGCCCGCATTTCTTTGTGACGCTTTTCAGGACCAGCAGCTGCAAATCTACGTCAACCAAGCACACCCTGAGGGCCCTGAGGTGGCGCTGGGAGGGTGGAGTTTGAGGGCCCTTTCCCGAAGGGAAAAGAGTGGCTAGGGCCAGTGTCAACCCCCCTGTGACCCCCGGGGGCCCGGGAAAGGTTTAAAACGGAAAGATAGCATTGAGGAGGTGAGCCCAAGACTTTCAAGGGTTGTGTTTGGGGGGCGGTAAGGAAGGGGACAGAGTAGTCAGTGTCAGAGGGAGCGGGAACACGTCCTCTAAAACCCGGGCAGATTCTGATGCCCCCAGTAGGCTGCAAGGATGTGGTTTGGTCGGTCACCACCGAGTGAAATTCCCAAGGTAAGGAAGTGGTACAGGGGAAAACTCTGGAGAAGGGGGTCGAAAAACCCAGCCGTCCTCGGTTCCCGGGCCCCGACTTGGGTAAGTGCCGTCGAACCACCAGATGCGGTGGGGGTCAATAGAGGGGGAAACCATGCCCCTGCCCGTGGACACTGGGCTGAGAAGACCCTAGTGGGCCTGATATGTTGGCCCCTATGGGGACCCTTCAGGCACCACGAGATGGGGTGTCACGAGGCATTGTTGTGCAGTCAAGGGGCCAGGGAGGTCGTATTGGGGGGGCAGCACGGTTTCAGCGGCTGCCCCGGTGTATGTGGCCAACTGGGGGGAGCACTGCTTGCGGGCCTTTACTACCCGGCGAGAGTAAGGGCCTTTGTGTCGACCTTTGGGCGGAAAGCGGAGAGGGTGCACGGTGAAGAGTGCCTTTGCTTCCCGGGGTTTGGGTGTGCAGAGGTATTATGGTGAACGACTGCACCCTTTCCCCCAGGAAGAGTCTAGAATCGGTGTCGATGTCAAGAGTGATGCGTGGAGTAGAGGGGCCCCGTGGAGCCCCTTCAAACCCGTAGTGGGATGCGTAGCGGTTTTGGGGGGGAGCCTTGTTGGGGGCCCAGGGGGGGGGTTTGTTTTCCGTGTTGGGAGCTAACTTCTCAAAAAAGGCCAGAAGGTCCCGCTGGTGCAAAATGGGCACTTTGAGGAAGTGGGGGACCCGAAGAGTCGTCGGGGAGGAGGAGTTTGGGTTTGGGGTGGGGTGGTTCCTGACGTCCCCGAGGGCTTGGCCACCGGCTTGGCGTTTACATGGGCCCGGAAGCTACTCCCGGGGGGCCCGGTGAAAAAAGTTGCTTAGCCCAGTAGCGGCGATGAGGGCGTGGCAGGGCCTGACCGAGATGAGGAGGCATTTGGACGGGGAGGGCAGCGAGAAGTCAATGGGGACCATGAGCCAGGTCTTGGAAGGGGATACCCCTTTGGGGGCCACTGCCAAACTACCGCCGCCCACACCTCCGACGGGCCCCAGCGAAAAGGGGAAGAAAGCCATGGGATAAAAAATTTTTGTGTTTCAGAACGAATTTTTTTTAAATTTTTTGTAGTTTGTTTCAGGTTTAGGGTGTCGAGCAGAGGGTCTTGCTTGATAGGGGGGATATGCTATGCCAGTGGGGCTTTTTTTGTGCGAAAATGTGTTTAAAAGAAAAGGTGCCGGGCATGTGTTACATGAAGGGACCCGGGAAAAAATGACGCAGCTGGCTGTGAGCGAAGGGAGAGGAACAAGCCAAGAGAGACGGATTTTTTGGGTGCTCCCGTGAAGACCTGGTGTGTCCCTTGGACCTGATAAAAAATTTTGTTGCCCCGTTATAAGCTGTAAATAAAAGGAAAGGGCTTCATTTTGTGTTTTTTCGTGCCCGCCTCGCCATTGGCGTTTCCCCCCGTGGTGTTTTTGGGCGCTGTGGTGCCGGTGCCTAGCCTGCCTGTGATAGGGGCAGGAGAGACGAGGCGGCGGTAACAATAATAAAATTATATATTATAATATATATATATTAAATATATATTAGAATATATATATACATATATAATTTTACATAAAAATATAAAAATTTTATAAAATTTTATATTATATATATCATATATACAATATATAATAAATTATATATATATATTTAAAAATATATATAATATATATATATATATATATATATATATATTATATTAATATATATATATGGATATAAAATTTTATAAATATAATTTTAAAAATATAATATATATTATATAATATATATAAAATAATTTTTATTTTTTTTATATATATATATATTATATAATAATTAATTAATATATTATATATATAATGAATATATATATAGATAATATATATATATATTAAAATCTAAATATATATAAAATATATATTATATTAAAATATATATTTTTATAATTTTTTTTATTTTTTTTGGAAACTTTAAAAAATTTTTTTAATATTTTTTTAAAAAATAAAAGTTAGTTATAAATTTAATTATTTTAAAATAATATTTATAGGCGCAAAATCAAGATTTGGGGGGGGTGGGGAAATGGAAAAAAAACAATAATTTGGGGGGGTGGAAACACGAAAAAGAAATGATCCTACTTTTTTATAGTTTTTGGGGGTGGGGTTAAATTTTAAAAAAAATTTTCCCCCCAAAAACGGAAAAAAAAAAAAATATTTTTAAATACCGGGAATGGCCTCCCCGAAATAGATTTGTTTTAAAAAAAAGAAAAGGGCTTTTTAAAAAAAACCCCTTTGGGGGTGTGAACCACCCCCCATTTTTCCCCCCCTTAAGTGAGCCCCTGACTGTTATGATGAGGGTGTATGTGTTTTTTGTGTGGTGTGTGTTGGGGTGTGTGTGTGTGTGTGTGTGTGTGTGGGGGGGTGTGTGTGGTGGTTTTTGGGTTGTGTGTGTGTGTGTTGCGGCGTGTGGGTTTTGTTTTTTAGAAATATATAACATACCCGGACTTTTAAGGCGACTCTCTTAAGAAACCCAACTGCTCCACACTCTAGGTAAAAATCATCTTTTCAATGATCTCTAACTGTTTCTACGTTAGTAATTTTGTGGTTTTTTTTTGGCCAATATGTCTGAAGACAAAATTTTATCAATACTGAAATGATGGAGGGGGACGAAGTCAATTAAATTATTTTTTAATCACTCCTGTACATTGTCATCACCATCATTATTATTATCAATCTCATCATCATTATAACTGTCATTACCATCATTATCATTATCATCATACCATACAATTAAAAATACATAGACATAATAAATACCACTAATGCTAATTGCATAGATTGCATTTCCCAATTCCATTTTCATTAGTGGCACTGCATTTGAGATATCCAGTGATTTAGAGAAAAAGGGGCAGTTACAATTTTGACTTTTCCCAGGATCAGGCTCTGAAACTCCCGGATCACGTACTGTAAGATAAGAGTTTGCTATTGTATAAAAAAAAAGGATATCTAATCTTAATATGATTGCTGAAAACAGATCATTTGGATCTAATATAAAGAAAATATAAAGAAAGGTTAACATTACACAGTAGAATAGATACAAAATAAAGGGAACTGTGCCTCATTATCCTGAGGAAACAAGTACTGGTTTAACCCTGCAGGAAGGAACCAAGGACATGAGTCAAGAGGGGGAAAGCCACGCAAAAAGTTTATGGCAGAATAGATGAAAAATGTACCCCAAAATAGAGCGTCATGCAGGACCTGTACTCTGAACCCTTCTGCCAGAATACCCGTTTCAGCAGGTAGTAGCAGATTTGTTCCAGCTCGTAATCAAGCTTTTGTAGACAGGTTGAAAAGGTTGGGTATAGATTGAAAAACTTGCCACACAGGACAACCAGTCTCCTCATTACAGTATTTGGGAGGTGCTTTCACAGTTTGGTGTACCTGAAAATATTGTAGTGTGATGGGGCACCAATTAAAGTAGCACAGACATAAAGCATTTTTCAAAAAGTGAAGGGCAGAGGTGCACGTCTCCTCAGCACCCCTACCCACAGTCCAATGGACAAGCAGAAGCTGCAGTATAATCCACCAAGGTTTTTCATCTGCAGCAACACTCACCCCCGGGAGATCATTAGACACTGACAAGGTAGCAAGGGGCCCTCCTGCAATACAGCTCTTACAGGATACAAATGCTTCACCAGCCCGATGTGGCTGGTATGCGAGACTACCCCTGCAGTACAGAAAGCCTATAAAGTCAGCAGTAGAGGGGAGGATCCTCCAATAACATGGGGTGCACAATAGAGAGCATGGCCCCAGCGACACAACAGGTCTGCACACAGCAGACCTGTTGTGGTGCAGGGAATTGCAATCCAGAACCAGGAGACCCGCCGGTGGGATAGATGTAATTGAATCACCAAGACTGTGGCAGTACATCTTATGACTGGAAGGCAATGGGTAAATCAAGACAGAATAGACAACATCTATATCCAACCTAGGAAGACACCCAGTCAGAGCAACCTGCACCACCTCAGGCTGTGGAATCCTCACCTGGAACCATGCAGCCCAGTCAGCCATTCAAGTGAAAATTAGAAACATAGTAAACATACATTCATCCAGCATGAGTGATAGTTTTGCTATGATGTGAACAACTATCCCTTTCCAAACTTAATAATAAAAAAAATCCTTTTCCATTGAGTTTTGATTTCTTGTGAATAATCTTCCTCATTCAGATACCACCATTTACTGATATCGCACTTACCTCCATTCTTTCAAATGAAAGCTTACAGTCTTGGGGTCCATTGGGACACGCTGGAACACCAATCTACTTCAGGTAACGGATAGCCTCTCGAGATGCATGAAGCATTTTTGATCTCACCAACATCTATACTTGCTGGTATGCGATAGAGTGTGACATGTGGTTTGCCTGAGAGATTTTAAAAGATTTTTAAAACTATTAGTTTGAAAGGAAATCAGACTTAAGGATAGAAACATTAAGCCCTGAACAAACAGTTCATACCCTATCTATAAAGACTTTGTGTTTAAGCGAGTATGACTGTGAGGTGTGAGTTTGAGTGAGTGTCAGTGTTAGTGAGAGTGAGTGTCAGTGTGAGTGAGTGTGAGAAGTGAGTGGAGTGTGAGTGGAAAGTGAGTGGAATATGAGTGTGAATGTGAGTGTGAGTGTGAGTGTGAATTGAGTGTGAGGTGTGAGTGAGTGTGAGTGTGAGTTGTGGTGTGTGTGTGTGTGTGTGTGTGTGTGGGGTGTTGTGTGTGTGTGTGTGTGTGTGTGTGTGTTTGGTTTTTGTTGTGTGTGTGTGTGTGTGTGCGCGCAGTGATAGTAGCGATATACAAAATTGTTTTAAGGCAATACAGATACATCAAGAAGCAAACAATGAAGGCATCAAAAAAATGTTTTTCAAACTTGAATTGTGAGAGGATATATATCTTTTTATAGAGATTACAATAGATTTCATAAAAGAAAAAAAAGAAAAAAAGGCTTCAATACCACAGTAACAAGATTAACACTTATAAGTAACAGGTGCATTCATAGTGGAGAGGAGAGAGGGGGGAGGAGAGAGAGGAGAGAGAGAGAGAGAGAGAGAGAGAGAGCGAGAGAGAGAGGAGAGAGAGAGAGAGAGGGGAGGAGAAGAGATAGGAGAGAGAGAGAGAGGAGAGAATGAGAGAGAGAGAGAGAGAAGAGAAAATCACAATAAAGAAATAAAATATAGAGAAGATGGGTCACTTTGCAATTCATCAATAATGTATCAGTGTATCAAATATCAATTTTTCCTGTACATTTTGAGAAAAGCATCTTATTGATACCAATAAAATGATACTGTTATTGATCAGCTTGGTGATACCGACACTAATGCAAAAGTATCTGCCCATTTCTGCATGTGCGTGCATTCACTGACAAGCTGCATCATCCTTACTATTTGTATCATTATTTTCATTAACAGGAGAAAGAAACGAAGAACAAATTTTGCAAAACAAGTTAATATAATACTTACTCCTAATATAGACAAAAACGGACATGCTTTTTCTTACAGTTTCATCATTGGATGAAACCTCTATAGTATACTGGCCGAAGTCTATTACAGAAGCATTTTTTATCCTCAGCCATGATTCAGCATCATTCATGCTATGCTCAGTAGTTACCTGTATGAATGTAAGAATGTTGTGAGCATATTTGTGAAGTTGATTTACAATGTTAAGATAGTGTATTTTCTTTTTTATTTGGAAAATAAATGGGGAGCTTATACTGCAATGCATTTCATACATCATGTCCTTAGAAATAATAACTTTCAATTATTTCTTTACATGTCCCTAAAAATGTGTGTATGTGTGAGTGTGTGTTCAGTGTGTGTTCAGTGTGTGTGTGTGTGTGTGTGTGTGTGTGTGTGTTATTGTGTGTGTGTGTGTGTGTGTGTGTTTTGTGTGTGTGTTCTTGTGTGTGTGTGTGTGAGTTTGTGTGTGTGTGTGTGTGTGTGTTGTGTGTGTGTGTGGTGTGTGTGTTTGGTGTGTGTGTGTGTGTTTGTGTGCATCTGTGTGCATGCGGTGCAGTGCATGTGTGTGTGCATGATGTGCTTGCGTGTGTGTGTGATGTGTTTGGTTTGTGTTTGTGTTGGTGGTGTTTTTTTTGGGTTTTTGTTTTTGTGTTTGTGTTTGGTTGGTGTGTGTGTGTGTGTGTCTGGTTTTTCAGTGCGTGTGTAAAATTTTATATATATATATAAAAATTTTAATATTAATTGTGTGTGTGTTGTTTGTGTGTGTGTGTGTGTGGGGTGTGTGTGTTGTTTGGTTTGTGTTGTGTTTGTGTTGTGGTGTGTGGTGATTGTGTGTGTGTGTGTTAGGGTGTGTGTTGTTCGGGTTGTGGGGTTTGTTCAGTGTTGTGTGTGTGTGTGTGTGTGTGTGTGTGTGCGTTGTGTGTGTTTGGTGTTGGTGTGTGTGTGGTTGTGTGTGGGGGTGTGTGGTGTGTGTGTGTGTGTGTGTGTGTTTGTGTGCCGGGCCCTGTGTGTGTGTGTGTGTGTCCCTGTGTTTTTGTGGTTGTGTGTGTGTGTTTGATGTTTTTTTGATTGTGTGTTTTGTGTGTGTGTGTTTGTGGTGGTGTTGCGCATGGTGTGTAGTTGCATGGTGTGTATTGTGTTTGTGTGTGTCTTTTTTTTTTTTTTTTGGTGTGTGTGTGGTGGTGTTTTGTGTGTGGTGTGTGTGTGTTTTGGTGTGTGTGTGTTGTGTGTGTGTTGTGTGTGTGTGTGTGGTTTTCTTAAACTTATGATAAGAATTGTGTATTTGTTACTTGTCAATGATATAAAGGGGCATACAACATATGCATGTCCCACCCTTGTAGAATGAACAGTCACAGAGAGATAGAAGGCTAACCCTGTCTGTTTCGACGACTTCCTTCCCTCTCCAGTTACGGTATATTATCTGTGGATTTGAGGGAAATGCATAAACCTCAGTTTTCCACCTCAGTGTATCACCCTCATCCAGCTTGACTTCAGGCACGCTTGAGAGATTGATGTATGGATTCTGGGTCTCTGAAATATATCATACTGATTCAGATATACAAAACATACAGATTTATAGTTTGTTGATGAAGACAAGAAATATTCATAATCTATCTTTTAACAAAGACAGCAAATAAACAAGTAATAAAAAAAAAATAATAATAATAATAATTTTAAGTGTTACTTTTACTGGGCTATTCCATTAATCTATGCATAGTTCATCATTTTAACAAACATCATTTCATCATATATCTTTTACTACATTGAAGAAAAATTTACCTTTAATGATTATCATCTTCTTTTCTTCATTTGGATTTGAACCTTTTGCTGTCACTTTGCACTTGTATTCTCCACTATCCTTTATAGTCACATTCTTTATGTGCAGGGTACTGACTTCATAAGTGCTGTTTGAGCGATTTTGGGTAGATCGTCGTTGGTTGAAGTTCTAAAGTGGGAAGAGATTTCAAATAAATCAGGGTAACATATTTGGTGATCCGTTTTCTTGCACCTGTGCTGAATTTTCAATTATTCTCTGCTACTCTTTTAAGATCCTTTTTTCTCTTCATACTAAAAAGCTAAAATTGAAACAGGATGTCAACCCTTCACTAAATACTAGCTGACATCCTTCCTTTGAGGACCATATCTGTGCTAATGGATGAATCTATGTAAAAAAAAAAAAAAAAAGCTAAATGTGCAATGATAACCATAAGCTCATAATATACATATATATTGCTTTGTCAACAAGTTACTCACTGCATATGGATTTGGAAGTTCCCATCTAAACACCACATTATCTTTCCATATGAGGGAACAGTTTAGAATAATGTCATATCCAACGACAAAATGTTGATTCGCAGCCCACTCAATGGCAGGCTTGGGAACAGTGTCAGATCCAGCTGTAATATCACATGCATAATAGTCAAAATATATTTTCATGTATCTACTGATGGTTACTTTTGAATAAGGACAATCTATTTCACAAATTTCAATTAAAAAGAAAAAAAAAAACATACATCATTCAGTCCTTTATGTGCCACCTAAAATGAGCCCTTGACCAATTACTGCCATCTAATTTTTGTTTTTCCTTTCTTTCTTTTTTGCTTAATTTATCTAAAACCATCTGAATATCTCACAGATAGCAATAAAACTTTATTCCAGGCATTAGATTGTAGGTTCTGAACTCTAAAAGGAACTTGTACTACATTTTAAGATTTCATTTGTGTGGTGGTGACACATACAATACTGACAGTCCAGTCCAAAGGTTAAAATATTAAATACTGAGAGGTCTAAATATGTCCTTATATTGGGAAATGAATGCGCTAATGATGCAAGCACACAAGTAAACAGCTTGTATGTTTGAATCTATATGCCCAAATACAATTGAAT
>NC_051398.1:48811831-48829331 GCF_015228065.2 Penaeus monodon
TCTTCTGTTTTAATAAAGGAAGGGAAAAAAATTCATCAGTGTTCCTCTCTTTTCTTCTTTCTTGCTTTTTATAAATGTTCTTCAAGTTGCCAAGATGTGCTTATCTTCTTCTCTTGCAATGCTAGATAACTTCCGAAGTTCAGTGGGATTCACGTGTAGGTTTCGTCCGCCGCAACTTAGTCATTCAGGATTCTGGCCCCTACCGTTGCCGTTCAGAATTTGGTGATGTGATGGATTACCTTGTTGATATTATTCGTAAGTTGGCCTTTGTGATAAAGTTGATTTTGTATTAGTAGAGAAATAAATTCCAGTATGGAAGATCATTACTCTAATGTTTAAACTAGATGCCCATTTAAGTACCTTACTATAACTGAGTATTTTTGTAGCAATGTTTTCTAGTTTGACCAAGACTGATTTTCTTAAAAGTTCATGCATAGTTAAGTGTTACTACAATAAGCCCCAGAACAAGACTTATCTTAGGGATATCATTCATATATTGTATTTGGGCATATAGATTCAAACATACAAGCTGTTTACTTGTGTGCTTGCATCATTAGCGCATTCATTTCCCCAAATATAAGGACATATTTAGACCTCTCAGTATTTAATATTTTAACCTTTGGACTGGACTGTCAGTATTGTATGTGTCACCACCACACAAATGAAATCTTAAAATGTAGTACAAGTTCCTTTTAGAGTTCAGAACCTACAATCTAATGCCTGGAATAAAGTTTTATTGCTATCTGTGAGATATTCAGATGGTTTTAGATAAATTAAGCAAAAAAGAAAGAAAGGAAAAACAAAAATTAGATGGCAGTAATTGGTCAAGAGCTCATTTTAGGTGGCACATAAAGGACTAAATGGAGATGTATGTTTTTTTTTTTCTTTTTAATTGAAATTTGTGAAATAGATTGTCCTTATTCAAAAGTAACCATCAGTAGATACATGAAAAATTTTTTGGGACTATTATGCATGTGATATTACGCTGGATCTGACACTGTTCCCAAGCCTGCCATTGAGTGGGCTGCGAATCAACATTTTGTCGTTGGGTATGACATTATTCTAAACTGTTCCCCCATATGGAAAGATAAGTGGTGTTTAGATGGGAACTTCCAAAAACCATATGCAGTGAGTACTTGTTGACAAAGCAATATATATGTAAAATATGAGCTTATGGTTATCATTGCACATTTAGCTTTTTTTTCTTTTTTTTTTTTTACATAGATTCATCCATTAGCACAGATATGGTCCTCAAAGGAAGGATGTCAGCTAGTATTTAGTGAAGGGTTGACATCCTGTTTCAATTTTAGCTTTTTAGTATGAAGAGAAAAAAGGATCTTAAAAGAGTAGCAGAGAATAATTGAAAATTCAGCACAGGTGCAAGAAAACGGATCACCAAATATGTTACCCTGATTTATTTCAAATCTCTTCCCACTTTAGAACTTCAACCAACGACGATCTACCCAAAATCGCTCAAACAGCACTTATGAAGTCAGTACCCTGCACATAAAGAATGTGACTATAAAGGATAGTGGAGAATACAAGTGCAAAGTGACAGCAAAAGGTTCAAATCCCAAAAGAAGAAAAGAAGATGATAATCATTAAAGGTAAATTTTTCTTCAATGTAGTAAAAGATATATGATGAAATGATGTTTGTTAAAATGATGAACTATGCATAGATTAATGGAATAGCCCAGTAAAAGTAACATTTAAAATTATTATTATTATAATTTTTTTTTTATTAGTTGTTTATTTGCTGTCTTTGTTAAAAGATAGATTATGAATATTTCTTGTCTTCATCAACAAACTATAAATCTGTATGTTTTGTATATCTGAATCAGTATGATATATTTCAGAGACCCAGAATCCATACATCAATCTCTCAAGTGTGCCTGAAGTCAAGCTGGATGAGGGTGATACACTGAGGTGGAAAACTGAGGTTTATGCATTTCCCTCAAATCCACAGATAATATACCGTAACTGGAGAGGGGAAGGAAGTCGTCGAAACAGACAGGGTTAGCCTTCTATCTCTCTGTGACTGTGTGCATTCTACAAGGATGGGGACATGCATATGCTTGTATGCATTCATAGTCATTGACAAGTACACAAATACACATATTCTTATGCATAAGTGTGTAAGAAAACACACACACACACACACACACACACACACACACACACACACCACACAACACACAAAACACACAATCAAACAAACAATCAAACACACACACACACATACACACACACACAGGCACACACACACACACACACACACACACACACACACACACACTGAAAAAAGACACACACACACTGAAAAACAACACACACACACACACCCAAACACACACAAACACAAACACAAAACAAACACAAACACACACACACAAACACAAACACAAAACACAAACACAAACACACACACACAAACACAAACACAAACACACACACACACACACACACACACACACAAACACAAACACAAACACACACACACACACACGCAAACACATGCATGCACACACACATGCACATGCACGCAAGAACACATGCATGCACCAAAACACACACACACGCACACACCCACACACCCCACACACACACACACTACACACACACACACCCCACACCACACACACACACCACACCACCAAAAATACACTTACACATACCCACCCCAAACGTGTCAAACACAAATCTCAACCACACACAAAACACACTTTCACACACCACAAAAAAACAGACAAACAAACAAAAAACAAACTCAACAAAAAACCACACAAAACACACCCCCAAAACACCACACAAACACACCACACATGCACACACATGCACCACACACTCAACACCACACACACACACCACACACACACACCCCACACACACCACACACACACACACACACAATGCACACGCACAGCCCCTCACAGCACGCAACAACACAACCACACACCCACACACACACACACACACCACACACCACACACACACACACACACCACACCACCTGAAACACACGAACACACCTCACAAAAAAAATTTTTAGGGAATGTAAGAAAAAATTGAAAGTTATTTTTCAAAGGACAGGGGGATTATGAAATGCATTGCAGTAAAGCCCCCCATTCTTTTCCCCAAAAAAAAAAAAAATACCTATTTTAACTTTGTAAATCAATTCACAAATATGCTCACAACTTCTTACATCTACAGGTAACTCTGGCTAGCATGAATGATGGAATCATGGCTGAGGAAAAAAAAGCTTCGTAATAGCTTCGAGTATACTATAGAGGTTTCATCAATGATAAAAACTTAAAAAAAAAGCATGTCCTTTTTTTTGTCTATTTGGGAGAAAGTATTATATTAACTTGTTTTGCAAATTTGTTCTTCGTTTCTTTTCCGTAAGAAAAAAAATGAAAAAAATAGTAAGGATGATGCAGCTTGTCAGTGAATGCACGCACATGAGAAAAGGGGAGATACTTTTTCATTTGGCGGGATCACCAAACTGCAATAAAAGTATATTTTTTTGGAACAAAGATGCTTTTTTTAAAATGTCAGGAAAAAAATTTATATTTTATACATGAACATTTTTGGAATTGCAAAGTGACCCCTCTTCTTATACTTTATTTTTTATTTTTATTTTCTCTCTCTCTTTTCTCTCTTCTCTCTTCTCTCTCTCTTTTCTCCCCTCCTTCCCCCTCTCTCTCTCTCTCTCTTCTTTCCTCTTCTCTCTCCTCTCCTTTCTCTCCTTCTCTTTTCTCCTACTCTCCCCTCTTTCCCCTCTCCCTCCTCTTTTTCCTCTCCTCTCCTCTCCACTTGAAGCACCTTTTTAGTGTTAATCTTGTTTCTGGGGTTTTAAGCCTTTTTTTTTTTTTTTTTTAAAACTATTGGTAATTCTATAAAAAAAAATATAATCCTCTCACAATTCAAAATTTTAAAAACACTTTTTTGATGCCCTTCATTTTTTGCTTCATGATGATCGTATTGCTTTGACAATTTGATATCACTACTATCATGTGCACACACACAACACCCACAAACCCCACAACACACACACACACACACACACCACCACACACACAACAAAAACACACAAAACAAAAACACACACAACCCACACACACACACACACACACACACACACAACCACACACACCACTCACACTCACACCCCATCCACACTCACCTCATATTCACACTCAAACTCACATCTATTCACACCACTTCAACTCACTCACCCACTCTCACAATCACTCCACTGACACCACTTCCCCCTAACACTGCACTCACTCAACCCACCTCACAGTATACCGCTTAAACACACATCTTTTTAAATATGTTGAACTGTTTGTTCACTTTAAATGTTTCTACCTTAAGTCTGTTTTTCCTTTTCAAACAATAGTTTTGAAATTTTTTAAAACTCTCAGGCAAACCACATGTACACTCTATCGCATACCAGCAAGATAGATTTTGGGTGGATCAAAAATGCGTCATGCATCTCGAGAGGCACCCGTTACCTAAAGTAGTTTGGAGTTCCCCGGGCGTGTCCCAAGGCCCCCAAGACGAAGCTTCATTAAAAAGAATGGAGGTAAGGCGATATCAGTAAGGTGGATTGAATGGGGAAAGATTATACGAAATAAAAACCAAATGGAAATGGTTTTTGTTTTTATTAAGTTTGGAAAGGATGTTGTTACATCATAGAAAAAAACATCACTCTCGGGATGAATGTATGTTCCATGTTTCAATTTATTTTAGTGGTGACTGGCTGCAGGGTTCAGGTGAGGTTTCCACCCCCGAGTTGGGCGGTTGCCGACGGGGTTTTTCTTCCTGGGTTGGATATAGATGTGTCTATTTGTCTTGATTTTACCTTCCCTTCCAGTTGATGTACTGCCCAGCTTGGGGTTTTAAATTACTCTATCCCACCGGCTGTCTCCTGGTTCGGGATTGCAATTGCGCACCAAAAACAGGTTGCTGTGTGCAGACCGTTTTGTCGCTGTGCCATGCTCCTATTGGCACCCCATGTTATTTGGGGGATCCTCCCCATCCCACTGCTGATTATAGTTTTCTGTACTGCAGGGGTAGTCTCGCATACCAGCCACATCTGGGCTGGTGAAGCATTTTTTTCCTGAAGAGCGTATTGCAGGGGGGCCTTGCTCCTTGTCAGTGTCTAATGATTGCCGGGGTGAGTGTTGTGCAATGAAGAACTGGGGATTTTCTACAGCTTTTGCTTGTCCATTGGATGTGGTATGTTGAGGGAGGCACCTCTGCCCTTCACTTTTTTTAAAATGCTTTTTGTCTGTGTCTTAATTGGGCCCCCCCACACTACAATTTCAGGACACCAACTTGGGGGAAGCACCTCCCAAATTGTAATGAGGAGACTGTTTTCCGTGGGCAAGTGTTTAATCTTTTCCAACCTTTCAACCCGTCTACATAAGCTTTATTACGAGCTGGAAAAAATCTCCTACCTGCTGAAAAAGGGATTCTGGGGAAGGGGTTTAGGTACAGGCCCATGACGCTCTATTTTGGGCACATTTGCATTTTTGGGCCGTAAACTTTTTGCGTGGCTTTTCTCCTCATTTACTCAGTCCTTGGGTTCCCTTTCCCTGAGGTTATCCAGTCTTGTTTTCCCCAGGGGTAATGAGGCACAGTTCACCTTTATTTGTATCTTTCTACTGTTATTGTTTAACCCTTTTTTTATTTTTTCTTTATATTAATCCAAATGACTGTTTTCAGAATCATTTAAGATTTGATATCCTTTTTTTTTTTACAATAGCAAAAATCTATCTTTAAAGGGACGTGATCCGGGAGTTTCAGAGCCTGATCCTGGAAATGTCAAGATTGTAACTGCCCTTTTTCTCTTAAATCATCTGGATATCTCAAATGCAGTGCCACTAATGAAAATGGAATTGGGACTGCAATCTATGCAATTAGCATTAGTGGTATGTATTATGTCTATGTATTTTTAATTGATGGTATGATGATAATGATAATGATGGTAATGACGTTATAATGATGATGAGATTGATAATAAAAATGATGGTGATGACAATGTACAGTGAGTGATTTACAAAATAATTTAATGACTTCGTCCTACCTCCATCATTTCAGATATTGATGGAAATTTTGTCTTCAGAATATTGGCCAAAAAAAAACCACAGAAATTTCTAGACGTTTGTCAACAGTTAGAGATCATTGAAAATGATGATTTTTACCTAGAGTGTGGAGCGTTAGGTTTAGCTATAAGAGAGTCAGCCTTGAAAGTCCAGGTATGGTATATATTTCTAAAAAACCCACACACACACGCACACAACACACAACACACACACACACACACACACACACCAACACACACAAAACACACACCCACCACACCCACAACACACATAACACACACACCCACCACACACAACACAACACACACACACACATAACACATACACATCAATACAAATCAAAAATAACAGTCAGGGGCCCCTTTAAGGGGGGGGGTAGGGGGGGTGGTTTACCCACCAAGGTTTTAAAAAAGCCTCTTTTTGCGGGGAAAATCAGTTTGCGGGCAAATTTTCGGGTATTAAATTTATAATTTTCTACCAGTAATACTATATAATACTGGTTGATGGTCCATCCGGGTTTTATAAAAGCTATGATCATTTTCTTTTTGTGTTTTCAGGGGGAAAAAATTTTTTTTCAGGGCAAATTTACCCCCCACCCCCCCAAAACAAACATAAGTGAGCCCCCGATAAAGTAGTCATGTTGAGCAGCCGGGACCTCTCCACCATCCTTCGCCACTCAACTCGACTTGCGCTTTTTTTCCCCTTGACCCCGTAGCCCCCAATATCTTTGATGTTGTCGCTCAAATTTTTATTTATATATAATATATAATATATAT
This sequence comes from Penaeus monodon, assembly GCF_015228065.2. NCBI lineage: Eukaryota > Metazoa > Arthropoda > Malacostraca > Decapoda > Penaeidae > Penaeus > Penaeus monodon. Next base: position 48,818,718 of record NC_051398.1, read on the forward strand.
TATAATATATATTTAAAATATACAATAATTATATATTATATATATATATAAATAGCTATATTTAAAATATATATATATATAAAAAATATAAAATATATTTATATATTATTTATATATTTTAAAATTATTATTTTCCCTTATATATTAATATTTTCTATATATATTAAATTTTTTAAAAATATTATTTTTAATTATATTATATATATTTTTTATATTATATATATATATATATATATATATATATATATCTTATGCATATATTAATATATATATATTGCATATATATATATAAAATTTTAATTATATAATATATATATAATATATATATATATAATATATATTATATGTATTATATATAATATATGTTATATTTTTCCTATTATTATATATATATATATTTATATATTATTATATATATATATTGTTAGCTGGCTGCCTGTCTCTTCTGCCACCTATCAAAGGAGGTAGGCAGAGCACCCGCGTCCAGAAAACCCACGGGGGGAAAACGCCAAGGGGCGAGGCGGGGGCACGAAATAAACACAAATGCGTTTTTTCCTTTTTTTACAGCTTATACAGGGCAACAAAATTTTTTCAGGTCAAAAGGGGCCCAACACCGGGTCTTCACAGGGCAGCACCCAACCCTCTCCTTGGCTGTTCCTCTGCCCCTCGCCCCACCAGCTGCGTCATTTTTGCCCAGGTCCCTTCTGTTAACACATGCCCGGTATCTTTTCATGTTAACACATGTTTCGCACAGAGACAAAGACCACGGCGTAGCACTATCCCCCCCTATCAAGCAGATACCCCTGCTCTGACATACTAAACCTAAAAACAAATACAGAAATTTAAAAAAATTTCGTTCTAAAAAACACAAAAATCTTTCATCCAGCAGGCTTCTTCGCTCCGCGGGGTCGCTCGGAGGTGTGGGCGCGGAGATTGGCAGTGGCACCCAAGGGGTATCCCGCCCCCAAGACCTGGCTCATGTCCCTTTGATTTTTCCGCATCGCCCTCCCTCCAAAGCTCGTCCCACTCGGTCGGTCTGCCACCCCTCATCGCCGCTACTGGGGCTAACGTCAACTTTTTTTTCACCATGGCCCCAGGAGAGCTTCGGGGCCCTGGAACGCCACACCGGGGCGCCAAGTCTCGAGGACGTCAGGAAACAGCCCCACCCCAAACCAAAATCCTCGCTCCCCCGCCCTCTTTGGATGCTCCATTTTCTACAAGTGCCAGCTTTGCACCAGCTGGCCCTTCGGGCCTTTTTGGAGAAGTTACTACCAACACTGTAATAACCCCCCCCTGGCCCAAAAGGCCCCCCCAACCGCTATCATCACCCAGCTACAGGTTTTAAAGGGGGCTCCACGGGCCCCCTCACTCCACGTACCCTTTGACAGTCGACACCGGTTTAACTCTGCCCCTGGGGAAGGTCGCGTTCAGCCATAACACCTTGCAACCCAAAACCCCGGGAAGAAAGGCACATCTTCACCGTGCCCCTCCCACTTCCGTCCAAGGTGACACACCGCTTACTCTGCGTCAGGACAACCAGAAAACATGCTCGTCCAGATCGGCCACATACCCCGGCAGCCGCTGCACCGTGCTGCCCCCCCCCCAATACGAGCCTCCACGGGGCCCCTTGAGCTGCAAAATCCCTGGAAAACCAACAGTCTCTGTGGTGCATCTGAAAGTCGCATAGTGGCCAACATATCAGGCCGCACTAGGGTTTTCTCAGCCCAGGTCCCGGCAGGCGGCAGGTTCCCATCTATTGAGCCCTCCCCTGCATGTGGTGGGTTTGACGGGAGCTTTCCCAAGTCGGGGCCCGGGAAAAACCCAGGACGGGTGGGTTTTGACCCCCCTTTCCCGAGTTTTCCCCCCGTACCACTTCCTTAGCCTTAGGACAAGCACTCGGATGGTGACCCAAACCAAAAACACCTTGCAGCACATGGAAGGGATCAGAATCTGTCCCTTGAAGGGGCGGTTTCCTCCCTCTGAATGACTAGTCTGGCCCTTCCTTACCGCAGCCCCCAAAACAAGCCTTAAAAAGGGTTGGCTCACCTTCCCAATGCTATCTTTTCCCCTTTAGCCTTTTCCCGGCCCGGGGATCACACGGGGTTGAGCAGCTGGCCCTAGGGCCCCCGTGCCTTTAGGAAGGCCGAACTCCAAGGCCTCGCCAGCGCCACCTGAGGCCCGGGGGTTTTCTTGCTTGCGTAGATTGCAGTGCTGGTCCGCAAAACGTCAACAAAAAAAATCGCGGGCCAGGACCACGTCATCTCTACTGCAGCCGCAGGGTAGACCTCCTTACCAGCCCTCCACATCCTGCGCCAGTGGGGGCGTGTCTCGCCACGCTTACGAGTCTGCTTTTTTCAAGGGGCCCGATTTCCCGGTTGGTGGTGGGCCCGAAACGGCATTTCAAAGCCCCCGCCACCCGGTGTAAGAGGGATGTTGGGGGTGCCCGGGAGATGCCCAACACTTCCCCCGTGGGGCCCCTTAGCGCTGTTACCAGCGCAGGGCCTTCTTTCCCGGCTTAGCCCCGGGCAGAGCCCATTTTTAAATTGGCACATATGCCCCCCAGGCCCCCTTCCCCTCAACTAGTTGCTTACGCCTCACAGAAGTCTGGGGGCCCAGGGGCTGCGGGGGGGAGAACGCTGCCGGAATAAAACCCCCCGGGGGGGAGGAAGGGGGGGAGGGAGGAACGAGGCGGGGGGGGCCGGGGGCCGAGTTTGCCGCCACCTTTCCCAAAGGGAGCGGTTCCGATGGGGCCCCAGAGACCACTGGCTGCAGCGACCACTGGGTCGACACGACGCTGCGAGGCCCGGGGTTTCTCCACAGACCCCCGGGGAGACCTCAGAAAAGCACCTGGCATCGTTGCCCGAACTTTGTCTGCCCCCTGTTTCAAGTTACTACCCCGTACGCCGCCCTTTTCCCCCCTCAGGCCTGAACCTCGCCCCTTTAGAGTCGCACCTCCTCCTCAGTTCACTCTTAGCTGTGCAGGGCCTTGTCGGGTACTGCTGAGTTTCCTCTTCACAGATGCAAGATTCTTGAGCACTCCCAAAAATCGGCCCGAAAAAGTTCCCTGCCTTCCTTTCCTGCATCTCGAGAGATGGGTGCCTGCTCGCGTGCCCTCTGTGCCTGTCTTTGCCTTTTTGCCTTTTTCCCCCCTCATCCCCGAGGCAGTGATCAGGGTCCATCTGGCCGGTTTACCTCATCGTGCCCGCCTCACAAGCCCCTCCCCCCCCCCCCCCCAAAAAACCCCCCCGCCCCCCCCACCCCCCCATTTTAGCCAGGCCTCTTTTCGACATAAACGGCGGGCCCCTGCAAAAACACATCAACACTCGCCCAGAGGCCAGCCCCGTCCGCACCACAGGGGGCGCCCAAGGCGGGGCAGGGCCCGAAAAAAAAAATGACACTTTTCCAACACCGAACCAAAACTTTTTTTTGGAAAACAGGGGGGGAAACGCATGCACAGCACGAAATTTAAAAAAAAAACAAATTTTCCAAACACAAGGTTTTTCCAACCCCCTTTTCTTTTGTTTCCCTCCCGAAACCCGCCGGGCATTTTCCCCGGTCCCTTATTTTAAAAGCCACAATTTTTCAGTTAAACAAAGTTTCCCCAGAGCAAAAACCCCCTCCCTTTTTTTTTTTGTTTTAATAATTTATTTATATTAAATCTGTCACCAACACCCCAAACAAACCCCACCCTAAATATAATATATTAATATATATAATAAAATATATATATATTAATATATATTTTTTTTTTTTTTTTTTTTTTTTTTTATGGTGGTTCGTTTGAGCCCCCGGGTCACAGCATTATTTAATTGTAGTTTTCATTTTTGAGATAGGAGTGAGTACGGGGTAGAGCCCCCATTTCCTTTTCCCAGGGAAAAGTCCCGGGGGTTACCTTTTTTAGGTAATCATTTCTCATTTATCCGGGTTGGGCCCAGCACTCCCTTGGGCTGGTTCCCCCATTTTCTAGGGGGAATGGGGTAAATTTCCTTCCCCCCCAAAGGGGAACAACGCGCCGGCCGGTGACCAAACCCCTTTTAAACTCAGATTCCGTCGTGAAAATAATATATATATATTATATTTATTATATATAAATATATATAATATTTTAATGTATATTTGTATAAATGTACATATACACACACACACACACATATATTCTATATAATGTGTTGTGGGTGATGTGTTGGCTTTATTATATTATATATATATAAAAATATATATAAAATTATATATATATATATATTATTGTAATACCCTATGTATATATATAAGTATGATTACACACACACACACACACCCCAAACACACCACACACACACAACCACACAAAAACACACACCAAACACCACACAATCACAACACAATCACCAACACACAAAACCCCAACACACACACCACACAACACACCCCACACACACACACACACACACACACACACACCCACACACACCACAATATATTATAATATATATAATATTATATATAATATATAATATATAAAATATAAAATATAAAATAAAAATATATATATATAATTTTTAATTATTTTAATATATATATAAAAATAATGTTATTAATTTTGATACCCCCCCACACACACACAAACCCCCAACACACACAAAACACACACCACCACAACAACACAACAAAATAATAAAATATTATATATATAAAATTTTATAAATATTATATATATTTATATATATTTATTTATATATATATATATAATTTTATTATTTATATATAATATATATTAAATAATATCTAATAATATAATTATAATATATATATTATTATATTTAAAATTTTTTAAAATTAATATTAATATATAATATTATTTTATTTATATTATGTTTATATATTATTTATATATATTTTATATATATATATTTATATTTTATATTTTATTATTATATGTATATATATTATATATATATTTATTATATTTAATATTATATTATATTTTTAATATTATATTAATATATTATTTTTTTATATATATATAATTAAAATTTTAATTATATATATTTTTTATTTTTTAATTTTATATAAATAATTTAAAAATATGTACATATGCAATCTGTAATGTTTATTGTTTTAGTATGTAATTGTGGGGTAATTTTGGGTTGTGTATAAAATAAAGGATATTTTTTACCTTTCTTTATCATATTATGTGGTTTTGTTTCAGAGTTGCCAGTAAAGGAGAAAGTTTCAAATTACACCCTGGCCAAATATGTAGAGGCAAACAAAGTAGCTATGAATTTTAAAAGCCTTCGATGCACACTGAACGCATGAAAAAATTTGATCGGAAGTTGAGAAGTTTTAAAGTTTTACAGTAAGTTTTAAGTTTGATGTACTTGATTTTACAGAAATATAAGGTGTCTTTCTTGGGTGTGTTGAATCACTTACTCAGTTTTCATATCTTGAATCTGTATTTTCATCTCAACAGAAGAGCAGATGGTAACCTTTACAGAGGATGCCAATTTGAGGCCCGAAGGTGTCGAATTGGAAATCCAGGAAAACAAACCTTTCACACTAAACTGTACCGTGACTGGAATGCCGAGACCTGTTGTGAAATGGTACAAGGTAATGAATCCTTGAGTTACTAATCTGAAGGGTGAATAGCAAAAATCTTTGCTTATAAAACTATCTTTTTATCTTGAAAATAAAGCTGGAAATAAAATTCCAAATCAAAATATTGCAGTTTCATATAGTTACAAATTCTATGTTCCAAATAAATTTGTCTAAAAGTATGATTTTGCCGGCAGGGCTGTAATTATGGTATCTGGTGTGCATTATGGAGATTATATTACTCACTTGGGTTTCAGAAAATGTATCTGCAATAGGAATAAAAACCTTTTTTTGCATTAATTATAACGACCATTCCCTTCCAATGCTGCCATCAGAATTTAGGGTTTACAGAAATGATATGTTAGAAATAACATTTATTCTTTTATATGCTACATATTTAAGCTTCCTATACTCTGTATGGGACCCTCCCTTTACATTCGGAAGTAAGTTTGTGTATTTTAGAAACTTATGACCTATGATGAGTAGACAGTTTATTCAGAAAATATATTGATGTTAATATGTAAAAATCAAGCAGTCTAATATCTCTGTGATTAAATATTTAAATTCTATTTTCATATTTCAATACTCTACATCTCCACCTTTAGTTCCAGGCTCTCCGTAACTATATCACTAACTGAGATTTTTTATTTATTTTCTTTTTTAATACCATTCTTTTTATCAAAGGAAATTTTGCTATACTTCGAGCTTTTGACGAGGAGAGAGGCCAGCAGAAGATAAGCTTAGTGTAGATATATCATGTTTCTAAAGGAGTGCATTTTAACATCATTTTCACAAATCAGTGAATGTGTTGTATTCATGGTGTCTCTAAACTTCTATGTATTAACTAACCATAGGATGGCGAACTTCTGACGCAATACAGCGAATTCTTTGATGGGACAACCTTTTTCAACAATAATGAGCAGAGCATTGAATTTACCTACATCTTTGAGCAGAAGCATGTAGGCACCTATTCCTGTCATGCAAAAAACAGGCTTGGTGTTCTGGAGGGGAGTTTAACAATCACCGTCCCAGGTGAGGTTTTAATCTTTATTTCTTCATTTGCAAAAAAAAAAAAAAGAAAGAAAAAAAAACGAGGGAGGTGATATCTCTTTATTAACTTATCTATCTGTTTATCTGCCTATCTCTGTCTATCCATCTTAATAGCTAGCTTTCTATCTGTTCTGTTATTCTGTCTCTCTCTCTCTTTATTTATCTGTTTATCTGTTTACCACTCCATCTGTCTGTCCCCTTCTCCTTCTCTCTCTCCTCCTTCTCTCTCCCTCCCTCCCTCCCTCCCTCCCTCTTTCCCTCTCTTCCTCTCTTCCTCTCTCCCTCCCTCCCTCCCTCTTTCCCTCCCTCCCTCTTTCCCTCTCTTCCTCTCTTTCTCTCTCCCTCTCTCCCTCTCTCCTCTCCCTCTCTCTCTTGATTGCTCTATATTTAGATAAAAATATTTATATAGATAAATATATACTTTCTACATTAAATGCATATTAAATAAATATATACATATATTTTGAGTTCAGACTTTCTTTGTTTTTTATGTTTTTTTTTCACTATCATTTTGTACAGACAAATTGCAGGTAGTTTACAGTTTTGTTTTAAACAATTTCTACTTTTATGCAATTCATGTTCAACTCTGTTATTTTCCTTTTTATCAAAACAGCTCCAGGACTTAGTACTGCAACAAAAATTGGCCTGGCATTTGCCTTCATTGGAATATTGATCCTGATAGTCGTTGTATTTGTGCTCGTGAGAAGGGTCAAGGAAGAGAGAAAGTTCCGAAAATCCTTCAGAAAGAACGAGTTGTACCTCTTTGAGAAAGGCAACATTGGCCAGTTGAATCCTGATTGCACGGCAGATGAGCAAGCTGAGTTATTGCCTTATAGCCCAGAGTGGGAGATCCAACGAGATGACATAACTTTAGGTAAATTCTTTTTCATATGGAAACTGGGTTTTTGCTCGCATAATTGTAAGTGTGTGTGTGTGTGTGTGTGTGTTGTGTGTGTGTGTGTGTGTGTGTGTGTGTGTGTGTGTATGTATGTGTGTGTATATGTATGTATGTATGTGTGTGTGTGTGTGTGTGTGTCTGTGTGTGTGCATGTATGTGTGTGAGTGTGTATGTGTGTATGTGCGTGTGCGTGTGCGTGTGCATCTGTGTGTGTGTGTGTATTTGCAGGCATTTTTGCCTATGCTTATGATTATTTTTATGTGTACATTTTTGTGTTATACCACAGGGAAGGAAGTTCTTGCACTTCATTATACACTTCACGAACACTGAAACTCTATTGTTTACCCACAGGAAGGCAGCTGGGTGCGGGAGCCTTCGGCAGAGTAATCAAAGCCACCGTCACAGGCCTCTTTGATGATGAACCAAAGACTACAGTCGCTCTAAAGATGTGCAAGAGTCAGTCGGATCAGTCACATGTCCAAGCGCTTACAAGGGAACTGAAAGTCATGATACACTTAGGCAAACATTTGAATATCGTCAATCTTATGGGAGCCAATACTGTCAATGTTGGCAAGGGTAATAGTATATATGCAAATGTTGATAGATATTAAGATTTTATGCATATTATCAATTTCATAGTTATCATTGATATTGAAATTTTACATGTTTGACAGTTTCATTATCATTATTGTTATTACTATCATCATTGTTAAAATTTTACTCAATTTGTAAAATTTTATTATCATTATTTTTATTATTATCCCTATTGTTATTGTTGCTGTTGACATTGTTATTACAGTTGCAATTATTATCATCATTATTTTGTTTGAAGTAATATCTCCAATCACAACCAGGTGAGCTGTGGATCCTGGTGGAATACTGTCGCTATGGCAACCTCCTATCATTCATGCATCGTCATCGGAAGAACTTTGTCAACCAGATAAACCCAGCGACTGGAAAGATTGATTCAATGAAGATTGTGCAAGAAGCATCCACACCTCTCTCACCTGTGTCACAAGGGACAAGGTGAAGTTTCTGCTGTTCATAGTTCATCACACATGGATGGACATGTACACATGCATAGACTCTCACTCATTCATTCATTCATTCTCTCACTCACTCACTCAGTCACTCAATCACTAAGGAAATCAGTAAAATGCAGTATCAATAATGGTTTCTATTCGCAAATTTTCTTGACTAATATTCATCACATTTTTATTTATAGTAAAGATTTAAAGAGTTTCTCTCACATAGATTTTCAGCGGAATTATCCCATAACATTTTAAAATACTTTTCCTCATTTTCAGAGCCTAATTGTATTGTTTTCCTTTCTGTTGTAGGATTGGCTACCAACCAACTCCAATCACAGACATGGACGGTTACTTAGCACCAACGCCAACAAAATTCAACTTAGCATCTGTTCCTCGAGGGCACCACAACCCATCCTCCCCCCCACAGTCTCCAACCTCAGTCACGGGCTCTTCAAATGGGAGTTCAAGGCCTGAAGGACTACCTCAACATTATGTGGATAACCCAGGATATAATAAAGGCTTCATTCGTTCAGTAAGTGAGTCTCAACCTGGGGAAATGCATCCGGCTTTTGGCGTCACATCAAGCAGTACCTCTGGAGGATCTCGTATATCAGACGCCAGGAATTCCAAAGGCTCACACACGCCCTCTGACCAAAGATCGGTTGGATACTACCGAGAAAACCAACAAATTGTCAATACAGATATGACGTTGCTGCACTCATCAGCCTCCCCTATGTCTCCTATGTCTAACTTCCCTCTCTCTCCAACCGGTGAGCTGCATTTACTATTCTAGTTTCATGCCCGTTATACTATGATTGTTTGATTATATGTATAAAACTTGGGTTGTATTTGCTTAATATCCTATGTAATATTGCTTTTAATCAATATGTTTTATTATTATTTTATTGAAAAATGTCTCTTTCCATCTGTCTCTGTCTCTCTCTCTCTATCTTTATCTCTATCTTAGCAACTTAAAAACTCAGATAGGCTAGGAAGAGGTCGAAATGGATCAGCAAAATCTAATCTAATCTTGTCAACTGTGTTTTTTTTTTTTTTTTTTTTTTTTCTAAGAAATGTAGTCCCTTGCTTGAAGTATATCTTTTATATTCTTCTGTTCACAGATTCTAACCATGTAAGTGATCTTGGAGTTGATTCACAAGGGAACCCATTCACCTTCGACACTGGCCTCATTCCTGGGATAACAGCACCATTTACCACAAGTGATCTGGTGTCTTGGGGCTGGCAGGTTGCGCAAGGCATGGAATACCTCTCACGTAGAAAGGTGAGCTTTTCAGTGCTCCTCGCAGTAACAGAATTTAATTTATGCTTTCTTATATTTGCATTTATTTCTGTTTTATATAAATATAAAAATTCTTTAAAAAGGAAGAAGATTTTATCAGTTTATTGGATTTTTTTTTTTTTAGGTTTTACATGGAGATCTTGCAGCACGTAACCTCCTGTTAGCAGATAATAATGTGGTCAAGATCAGTGACTTTGGGTTATCACGAGATATGTACAAAAAAGATATCTACATGAAGAAGGGAGATGTAAGTACCTTTTAGTGTTTAAATCAAGATCACCCATCATATTTCTGGCTGTGTAAGGTTCTCTAAAGAGAGAACCAAGTGTGTGTGTGTGGCTGTTTGTGTCTCATGTCAGAAATGATCCTGAAAATCAGACTGGTGATTTGAAAATGTATAAAACAAATCATATTAGGGAGAAGGTTGGGATGTCTGATTTCATTACAGTTTGCCTCAAAGTACATGATCTCATTGCAAAAGATTTTTGTTGGATGCTGCATCAGATCAGGCCAACAAGCACTCCATCAAATCTTTTACTTTTTTCTAATCAGGGCGTGATGTCATGTTTTTTTCTATTATGTCGACTGGATATTATTAGACTAAAATATGAATATCCTTGTTCTTCATGTATTTCACAATTTCCATCTCTTATGAACAGGATTTGATGCCTATCAAATGGATGTCAATAGAAGCCATTCGCGACCGCATCTTCAGTGTGCAGAGTGACGTGTGGGCATATGGAGTCACACTGTGGGAACTGTTC